>NW_016107454.1:1818583-1845309 GCF_001604975.1 Cebus imitator
GTTGAACAATGAGAACACATGGACACAGGGAGGGGAGCACTACACACTGGGGTCTGTTGGGGGGAAATAGGGGAGGGACAGTGGGGGTGGGGAGTAGGGGGGGGATGGCATGGGGAGAAATGCCAGATACAGGTGAGGGGGAGGAAGGCAGCCAATCACACTGCTACGTGTGTACCTATGCAACAATCTTGCATGTTCTTCACATGTACCCCAAAACCTAAAAGGCAATAAAAAAAAAAAAAAAACTTGAAACAGGAACAGAGCATGAATCTTTGTCTAACTTTGCTAGGTTTGACAACTAATGCTAGACTTCACAACCAAATGCTCGGAAGCTGACTTCTGCATACTTCTTGAGAAGGGTCCTGATTGCCCACTATGGTTTTACACCTTTTTTATAAACCGCATTTAAACAGCTCTTTACTTCTGCTTGAAAATGCTCCATTTTTACATCTTTGTTTAATTTTTAAATTAATTTTATTTGCAGTCACTACCATTCTCGTTTTCTTATTTCTTAAATATCCACTTTGCTGTCTCATCTGGTCAACTGGCAGAATATTTAGGAATTAGTTCGTTAAAATACTAATGTATTTTAAGTTGAATATAATTAAATCAACAGTGGTTCCTGGTTTGATTTTTAGCTGAGAGATTACAATAGAGTCTGTTTTCCCATATCAGATGTGTTGATTAATACATTGTAGACTTAGGCTCCAGGTTTTTACAGCTCTATTAATTGATGAGAAGTCAGAGCTTGGGGCTGTATGATTAAATTTGCTGAGAAATTAATGAAGGAATTGGCTTTGTGATTTGATTGGTTTAAAATCTATGAATATACTTACTTAATCCTTTTGAATTAAACTTGGGTGCCAAAAAATTATGTTAGCTACATTTCTGCAATGCTATATCTCCAAGGCAATACTCTTTTGCAGCCTGTGAAAGAAATGGTATGTATACAAAACATAGTAATCCCCGGATATCCAGTGAAAAGATTATTTTTTTGTTCATTGGCAAAATATGCTGGACATCCTTCATATTTTTCATTTCCCAGTTGATCTTTGAATTAATATCTGTGCCATAAATAATAAAATTCCGTGCCAAACACACTGTAGCCTACTATTAGGATTAACTGTTCTTATAGGTCAGCAACATCAGGCAATTTTTATGCAAAGAGGGAATGCTAAATTAGAAAAATCATTTAACAGCCATGTGTTATACTCTACTGTATGATGGCTAATGGCTCTATGGGAAAAAGGGAGAGCTTGAAAGATCGTCTTTTGAGGAGTAGAGTGAAGTTAATTAAGGGCTACATATTAATTACAAAATAAACACATTATGAAGCAGTAACAAGTTAATAAAGTGATTTTTTAGTCATTCTTTTTCTCTCCCTCTTACAACTCAACAACATTTTCAACTGGCAGCATGCACTTTAGATGGAATGTCCTTTCAGTAACCTCTCTCTCTCTCTTTCCCTCTCTCAATTGTTTTTTCTTCCTACCCTTCCAATATTAAACCACACAGGTAAATTGAGTTTTAATTCACTGTGTTTTCATCATACTTACAGTATACTGCCTCACATCTATCAAAGTCAAATATATAAGTAGCTTTTTTTTATTTCTCCATAGTTCTCTTCTTGTATATTTTTGATAGTTATTAAATTTCAGATACTCAATTAGTTTATTTTGTGGATTTAAATAATATTATCATGTTAACAAATAATCTACTTAAACACTGTCCATTTACTGCATCAATTGAGACTATATTACTCACTGTGTATACTGAGGGTATTTGTAAATTCTCCCTTTCTTGTACTATTTCTGTTTTTAATTGCCCAAATTTTGCCAGTTACAAATTTATATATTTTTTTTCTATTTTATCACATTTCCATTTTCTGCCATAGGAAAATCTTTGGATTTTCCCAAAAGTTAACTCTAAACATGAAAATCTCATAAATAGCATTTAAGTTATTGTAACCAGAACAATATTGTTTTCTACAGAGCCACTTGGTATAGGATTACATTACTTTCCTTTAAGTTTCAATGCCAACACATGCCACTTTAGGAAGATGTTTTTGGTGGATCTTGAACAAATAAATTTTTTTTGTACTTTGTTAAATTCTAAATGTAATGCTACATATTTTCTTACTAACATGAATAACATACAAAAACACTATATAGGACATACACAGAATTTGATTCAAGATATCTGGTTAAAGATTCAGGTTTAATTACTTGCATATTTTAAGTACTTCTAAGCTTTAGATTTGGGCCTTGAATTGCTGATAGAACTTTCTATATAATTGTCATTTCTATTTGCCTTTTTCTTTTTTTGGACAAAAAATATGAAGTTTTTCTTATATCCTTATATCCATTCAGATTCTCAATTATAATAGCTATTGCTTACATTATTTTTTCCCAAAAGACACCATTCCACAGCACCTTGTCCTTTTGGTCCTAACTGAATAAAGTGTCATCTGATTCTGCACAGTTTTTATGGTAGACTTCCAATGGCCCTTTCACATAGAAAATATTTTAAGCATAATATAAATATATAGATAATATATGCATATATGTGTATATAAAATTTGTCTAACACTTGATACATGGTTTGGCTGGGTTTAGAAGTCTAAGTTCAAAATAATATTTCCTCAGAACCTGAAAGGCTTCACCTTATTGTCTTCTTGTACCGAGTGTCATTCATGACAGACTGGTTATTATTTCCTCTTAGATTATATGAGAGGTATAATAGATTTTCTCTTATGTTTTTAATGGATTTAGAATAATCTTTATCCTTGCTGTTCTGACATTTCACAGAAACACATCTAGTGATGGGCTTTTTTCCCCCTTTAATCCTATTATTTCTCATTACAAACATTTTCTATAAGAAAAAAAATTCTCTTTAAGTTCTGGGAATTTTCTGTGTTCTTTACTTGAACATTTCCTCTTATTCATCTTTCATGCCCTTTTCTAGGAAATTCCCAGTGTTTATGTTGAATATCCCTGGTGGCTGAGTCTCTAGTTCTCTTTTTTGTTTGTTTGTTTTCCATTGTATTTTCATTTCTTTGTCTATTTGCTCTATATTCTTGAAGGTTTGTTTTAACTTTATGGTCCAACTTGCACATTGAAGTTTTATTTTATTTGCTAATTGCCTGTTCAACTGTCCAATGACTCTTTCTTGTTCTCTGCTTATTTTGTTAATAACAACATTGAAACAAATTTCTTACTCAAACTCTATTTGAAACTCTGGGGAAGGTAATAATAATATTTAAAAATTTTATTTTGATCTCCAAATTTATTTAGGTCAAGTCTTCCTTTGTCTATGTTGGGTTTTCATTTTCATTCTATAAGTACTGGTGAATCTTGATTGCCTATTTACCATTTAGAAGACCGATTATCACTCTTGCTTTCTCCTCGGGATTTCCTTGTCTGTATGAATAAAACAAAACAAAATCCTTCTTTCTTTTCATGGGAAGTGTGAATGAGAGCTGTGATAAGCATGAGAGCTGTGTTTTTCATTTTTAGGCTAGTTTTGGGGACAAAAGGAGCCACTAGCCTGAGAGTTCCGTATTTCCAGATTTAGGAAGTAAGTCTCTGTTGTAGATATGGGTACTTCTGACAACCCTTATTATTCCCAAGATTACTTTCAGATTTTTTTTTAAAAAGAGACCTCTTTCTTTGTGCTCGTTTTTGTTTATTACTTTTATTTTTCACGTTCTTTACTTGTTCTGTGTGAGAACATTTGGTTTAAAGTTTCTTTCTTCAGTTTTCCAATAGACCCATCACCATTTTGGAACTTATCTTTTCCTTAACTTTCATAACTCCAAATACACCTCCTGATCCTCTCTTAGGCTCCACCTGGAAGATTGTTTCCTGACTAATTCGGGTTTTTAACTACAACTTCTCATACTACTTCACCAGTAAATGGCCTCCCATCTGCTTCCTTTCACCCAGAGATAGGCTACAATCCCCCATCTGTTGATATTCAGTGAACATCATTGTTTTCTTCTGTGAGTTTACCACTTTTGCATTTCAAAGTAGGAAAATAACCGTACCCAAAGCTTTAACCAGATATTCAAAATCAATTTTTGAATACTCCTTTCAAGTGTTTTTATCATATACTTATGTTCAAAAGAAAAAGTATATAAAAATTGGTGATCAACAACAGACTGTTATCCAGGTGCAGTGTCTCATGCCTGTACTCCCAGCACTTTTGGAGGCCAAGGCAGCTGGATCACCTGAGGGCAGGAGTTTGAGACCAGCCTAGCGAAAATGGTGAAATCCTGACTCTACTAAAAATGCAAAATTAGCTAGGGATGATGGCACACAGCTGTAATCCCAGCTATTCGGGAGGCTGAAGCAGGAGAATCTCTTGAATCCAGGAGGGAGAAGTTGCAGTGAGCAGAGATGGTGCCACTGCTCTCCAGCCTGGGCTACAGAGGAAGAATCTGCCTCAATAAATAAATAAATAAATAAATAAAATACTGTTTAGTAAATGGAATGAAAAAATAGCATTCTATTGAAAGAAAAACAACACTTGATTATCATATAACTTCATATGATACAGATAAGCTCTGGAAATATTAAATATTGAAGGTGAACAAGAAATAACAAAGTTGAAGAAAATTCATTATTGGTTGATTTAAAGTTAATTGAAGGAGACCGTTTTTGGATATAGATGTGTTAGAGAGTTCTTAAAATCTGAAGCATAAATAGCAAATGGAAAAATTTATGTATGAGATTATGTAAAAATTAAGCATTTGTTTTTAGAAAGTAACACAATGTCCAGAGTTAATGACCACAGGGAATAGACAAATTGCCATGCCTAAAATTGACATGGCATGAATATTTACCCTATTCAAATACTTCCTGAAAATCAGGGAGAAAACTCAGTATCCCAGTAGAAAAACAAACAAATACTATAAATAGGAAATTTCCAAAACAAGAAAAGCCTTGAAAGGTTAGTAATCATATCAAGAGAGGTAAAAAATCATAGAGTTAGGAAGAGACCAAACAGAACAACACATATCACACTCACACATCTACATACAATTGTACATTTGTTTGGCTGGCAAAAGTTAAAGAATGGGCCAATGACCATGAGAGCCGAGACATGGAACCCAGAAGCCCTCGTGCACTGTTGCTGGGGGCACAGTCTGTGGTGGGCATTCTAAAGAGCTATTGGCACTTTAGATTGAAACTGATCATACACAGCTATGACCTAGTAATACTTATGCATGTTTGCAAATAAACAGGTTGAGGGTGCTTATTGCAACTTGTACATACTCTCACGAAATTGAAGCAACACTGTGTATCCATCTCTGACAAATGGGTAAATGAAATGCATGCATATATACCATGGAGTATCAGGACTACTAAGGAATGGGCGGTATGTTTGCTTGAAAACATGAAAAAAGAGAAATACAGTGTGGTAGTGGGGCATGGTGGCTTACCCTGTAATCCCAACACTTTGGGATGCCAAGGCGGGAGGATCACAAGGTCAGGAGTTCAAAACCAGCCTGGCCAACATGGTGAAACTCTGTCTCTCCCAAAAAAATAAAAAAAACTAGCTGGGCATGTTGGTGCATGCCTGTAATCTTAGCTACTCAGGAAACTGAGGCAGGAGAATTTCCCTTCACTAGCTCTGTTTGGAAATATCATTGTCCATCCATTCAAATATTCCCTCAAGTAGTATTAAGTAAGCACTGGCCACATTTCTGTGTGTGTTAGGCAGTTGCTCACTACTCCACTGTTGATTCAATAGCTATTTATCATGTGCCTATTATGTGCAAGGTGCTGTTCAGTTAAGCCTCAGGGTTTTCACAATGACAAGGAATGATTGATCCTTGAACTCAGGACATGAACTCACCAGCATCATTTCACCCTCTTATCCAAAAATTTCTATCTTGCTTATATTTTTCAAAAGTTTTTGCTTCCTTACTCAGATATGTGAAATGATGCTTATAATACCTTCCTTTGGAGAAGACTGGAATCAGCCAAAACCAAAAAAGGTGGTTAACCCTCTCTCCGAGTCACTGCCCACCGTGCCTGTATGTTAAGGCGATCTGCAGGTGAGGTCAACCTGCCTGCAGCGACAGGTGATGAGAGGAGATGGAGGAGCATGCTTCCTCCTTGACAAATGACAATCAGGCTAATTCTGACACAGGGAGAAGAGAACTTGCAAAGAACTCCTACCTGCATGTGCTGGCTTTGGGAGAGACACAGCATTCTGTGGAGGGATAAGCTAAGGTAGTGAAATCAGTATTTCCTCATCACTCAGGAGCTGAGTGGTGCTAGAGTGATAGATCTATATAGCAAGTTTTTGATTCTTATTTTAACACAATATAAAGCACATTATGAAGGAACACTGAACGCAAGCCCTTTTTGGAGAGAGAGCTTCCATGACATTCAAAAGCAGTTTCTATATTACAAACTTTCTTAAACAACATCTTTATAAAATCACTGCAATGTAATTGCAAACTAATTTTTTTTCATTGTAAGAGATTCAGGGATTTTCACAAGTACTTTTTTGTCCAACACACAAATATTCCCATAGTATAAAGGTATATGTAAATTACTGGCTGAAAAACAAGACAATAAAAAATGGAACTTGTTTTGGGATTGCCAGTGCTCTCTGATGGCAGAAACATCCTTGCAACAAATAATTATAACAGAAGTCGTAGGCAATGCTTCTGGGTTTCAATGTCAGAAGGGATCAAACCTCAAGGGAGGACCAGAAAGATGCTTCTGAAGGAGACGAAATTTGATCTGGACTTTGAAGTTAGGTTCAGTCATTCTTTGACAAATATTTTATGAATGTCTACTGTGGGAGATGTCAGGAAGTCTCTGTCCAAATGTATTAATGACAGCATGTGGAATACAGCATTCATACACTTCAACAAATCAACGTTTGCCTACAAATTTGATTAGTGCAGTGAAGAGCAGAGATATGAGAAGATGTCTAGGAGGACTCGAAGGTAACACGTGGGGTCAGGGAGAGGGCACAGATGAGCTGACTTTGAGGAACATCAGAAAATAGAATATGGTGGCCAGGCTTGGTGGCTCACATCTGCAACCCCACCACTTTGGGAGGCCGAGGCGGGTAGATCACCTGAGGTCAGGGGTTTGAGATTAGCCTAACCAACAGGGAGAAACCCCGTCTCTACTAAAAATGCAAAATTAGCCAGGCGTGGTGGCGCATGCCTGTAATCCCAGACACTCGAGAGGCTGAGGCAGGAGAATTGCCTGAACCGGGAGGCGGAGGTTGCCATGAGTCAAGATCGTGCCATTGCACTCCAGCCTGGGCAACAAGAGCAAAACTCTGTCTCAATAAAAAAAAATAAATAAAAAAAAATAAAATAAAGTAAAGAAAAGAAAAAGAAAATAGAACATGGTGATTAGGAGGAAAAGCCTATGTCAGTTAAAGGCAACAAAAAGTGCACAGGCCATATTCTGCAATGGGACGTTGCAGTCTGCTGGACACTGAAAACCGCTGGGGATGCTGTGTAGACAATGAGGCGAGCTTGCATTACCAGGAGGCTGGAGGCTGGAGAGGCTGTGGAGGCGGATCACACGGTTTGCTCGCCGTCTCCTGCCCTCTCTTCCACTCTCTCCTTGCCTCTCTGTGCTTATCCACATTGGAAATGCTTCATTCTCACTTCTGTGTTTTCTCCTTCCTCTTCCTTACTTCCATCCAGGGTTTGGTTAACTTCCATAGTACTGGTCCTGGTAGTACTAGGAGTAGTTAACTCATCACTAGCTTGCTCTCTACGTCCCAGTTGCTGTCTAAGTAACCAACCAGATTGGCCCACCTGATTCACAACAACCCTGAGTGGTAAGTGCTCTTATCAGCACCTAATAATCAATGGAATTAGGCACATGAAGATTAAGTCACTTGCCCAAAGTCACATCCCTAAAAGAACCAGCCTGCAGGCCTGGACCACCGTGTCCTTAGCCCATGCTCTAAGAGCAGTGCTGCACTGCCAGCGCCCAGGCCTGCCTGGCATCAGGGAGGGAAAATAAAGAAAGGAATGAGAACCATGTATATGTCTTTATATTTTGCCAGGGTGAAGGGATGCTACATTATATTTCTTTTCTGAAATGCACAATATTTTTTAACACACTGAATCTGCAGAATGGTTAGACTGCTCCAAATAACTGATGGGAAATATTTAATGAACAGAAACTCATGCGACTGTCTGTCTGCACAATTCATACCATGAATCAGAGATACAACAGCATGCTGGCTGTTTTGCTACCATAGAAATTAATCTTTAATTTACTCATCTCAAAAATGAACACTGACTGCGTAATTAGGATAAATGTCTGATGTTAATAATATGCATCCCTACAATTAGTCCTGAATTCATCATATTAGCCGCAAACTAGTATTGATTAAGAGATTAAGGGCTCCAAAATATGCAGAAAATGTTATTAGCACCCCAGAGGTGTCTTGACAGCATTTAAATAAAAGATGTTGCATTGGGCATCAATATTAGAAATATTTTTATTAAAGTTCAGTACATTTTGTAACTATATAAAATAATGCCTAAAGTTATCAATTTGTAATCAAGCTAAAGTTGCTCATTTCTTCACAGTTAAGCATTGGAATCAGTATATGGTATTCCATTAGTAGTTTGCACTGTATCTGCACCCACCGTCTCACTAAAATGTCATAGAAAGGCAACACAGAAAATAAAAAAATTAATAAAAACCCTAGGCCGGGCGTGGTGGCTCACGCCTGTAATCCCAGCACTGTGGGAGGCCGAGGCAGGTGGATCACGAGGTCAAGAGATCGAGACCATCCTGGTCAACATGGTGAAACCCCGTCTCTACCAAAAATACAAAAAATTAGCTGGGCATGGTGGCGCGTGCCTGTAATCCCAGCTACTCAGGAGGCTGAGGCAGGAGAATTGCCTGAACCCGGGAGGCGGAGGTTGCGGTGAGCCGAGATCGCGCCATTGCACTCCAGCCTGGCTAACAAGAGTGAAACTCCGTCTCAAAAACAAACAAACAAACAAACAAACAAACAAACAAAAAACCCTAAAGCTCTACTGCAGAAGTGGAGTGTGTTGAGCAGGTCTCTCCTGGGTCTGCGCGTCTGCTCAGCGAACGCACTGGCTTCACTGCTACAGACCTCCAGGGAACAAGGTAGAAATAAATTTTGTTTTCAGCATATCACTCCCTAGATTTAGAGATGTGGGGTGCATTAACCCAAGACCTGAGTCTTCTGTCCCACCTCCCTTTCAGAGAAGAGAACAGCAGTCTTCTGTGGCCTTCGCCGCCGCGGCAGCCTGTGAATGGGGATGAACAGGCGAGAGAGCAGCTGGTGAAGTCAAGCTGGGATGGCTTTTACGTTGCACGTTTTTGGATACGGAAGCATCTCCAGGAACATGGTAAATAGAGGTGTGTGAAATCTGGATTCCAGCACTGCTGCCTTCGACGCCCTGCAGGCCTACCGTGCTCTTGCTTGCTCTGAGGGGCTGCTCTTTACTTTGCTCGCCCTGATTCAATTTCCAGGTCTGGCTCTGCACCATGGCTTCTCAACATTCATCTTTTCTTCCTTTTCTCTGAAAATTCATTTCAGACGTTCTCGCTTGTTCTATCACTTAACTCTCTTTTGAACACAATTCTTCTCTGAACACTTCAGCTCCGTCCTCACTGACCATAAATACTGTTTATTTCTGCTCTTATCCTGATTGTGCAGAACTCAGGTGAGCTGAATTCATCAAATGAGTCCTGGGACATAAACACAGCCAGAGCTTCATAGGTCAGTATTAAGGAATTATGAGTTCATGTTTTGTTCACTTTTTGAACCATGAATTAAAGTGATCACACTATGATCCCAATGAGCTCCCAGTAGCTTTCAAAGTATTTTGATTTTTTCAGTTTTATTTTTTTAAGAATATCGTAGCTATTTGGTTTTGAAATATTAACATATCCTCGAAGGTAAATTTATTGAAATGTTATAAAGAAGAACTCCATGTAAACCTGAGAGATAGAAAAACTTACTAACAATTTCATGGCCGGGCGTGGTGGCTCACACCTGCAATCCCAGCTACTCGGGAAGCTGAGGCGGAAGGATCACTTGAACCCGGGAGGCAGAAATTGCAGTGAGCCGAGACTGTGCCACTGTGCTCCAGCCTGGCAACAGAGCAAGACGCCGTTTCAGAAAAAAATAATAATAATAATAACAATTTCACTTGTAATTTATCTTTTGGATTAAAAAGGCTTTTATATGTGAACAGAGTCTAATCATGTGTTCTGCAAAGCACCTGCCATTTAGGTGCTGTTTTGGTCTGAAATTACTGTACATGTATTTACAAGTAGAAGTCAAGTAAACTAAAGTTGCACAGAATTTTTTTTGACTAAGAAAATACATCATTTGAAGTTTTTGCACAATTTAAAGTGTTTGTAATCCTCAATGCATACCTTAGTTAATTAAGTATTTCACGATCTTCAGATCTCATTTTCTATGTCTGTAAAATGGATCATGCAATTGCTAACCAAGCTCCATAAACATTTTGTAAGCAGTGATTTGGGATACTTAATGCTGATTTTCTTGGCTAGAGCTTTGTCCAAGTCCCCAAACTGAAAACTGAAGTTGTAGCGCATCTGCAGTGAAGAGTCGGCAGTGAAGGGGCAGCAGTAAAGAGCAGCACACTGAAGCAGTTGCAATCCAGCCCTGCCTGGAACTTCGCCCAACTACAATCCACTTCCCCTACTCTCACAAACACATCTGAAAGAGAATTTTAGACCTCTGAAGAAGACATCGACGTGGAGAGTTTATAACTGATGGCATTGTGGCTGCATTTTGTGATGGAAGAAGCGGGCATCGGTGTCTTCATGGCTGGATGCTTGCTCAGCTTCAGACACTTGTAGCCCCTGGGAATCCTGCCCCAGAACTGGAGTACATTGAGAAACTTCTTTAAACAGTTTGACATGTGTCTCTCAAAATTTAAGTAAGCAATTGCAGGAGCTTCTATTTTTCTATTGAAGGACTTTGAAGGTGAGAGGCTGGGGAGAGCTTGAGCTGGCAGGCATGGAGTTAATCCATCTCATGAAGCATTTGGCATATGGGTGCCATGGAAGTTGAAGTCTTGATGTCTGTAAGATATCCTCCCAAAAGCACAGGCTTCCCAGTGAGAACTTGATCAGTGGTCAGCCTGTGGGGATCCCCTTGAGCAGGAGCTGTGAGAACAAGCCTTATATGTCATGGAAGGTGTCAGCTTTGTAGCACTCCCTATAGAGAGAACCAATGGTGAGCCAATGTCAAGCAGCAGACACCTGTACCGGCAGAAACAGCTGAGTTAATGGACAAAGCTGCAAACACTTCACCCTTTTTCTCCCATATTCAATTACCAACCCAAGTAAGCCAGAAGAGGAAGAAACCATGGAGTGGAAGAAGAAGAATGAACTGACCTCCCGTGTCCTCCCATGGCGGATCTGGGAGCCTCAAACTAGCCCTGGAGGAGCAAGTGTGGGTGGAGATGTGTGTCCAGGAGAGAGACTTGGAGTTAGAGGTGAGACTTGGAGTTAGCAGTGGGAAGGGAAATGTGATTGAAACTTGGCATGACTGGTTAATACATGAAACTGACTAAATTGCTGACATGAGATTGTTATGCTCAACATGTCATTAAGTGGCAGAGAAAGGTGATACACAGAGCATGTTTGAAGACAGTGGCTGGCAGTACATAAACTCATTTATTTTTTATCTCACCAACTTGAAACTATCTAATAATGTATTTACTATGTTGGCAGTAATAAAGGCATTTATTTTTATATCTCACCAACTTGAAACTAGGAGGTAGGTGTATACCTCCTTAAAGTAGAACTCATTTGAATTATTAACAGGATTTCAAAAAGCAGTAGATTGACCAACTAATTTTTATATCTCACCTAAACTATCAAATAATATATTTACTATACTGGCAATACATAAAAGCATTTATTTTTATATCTCACCAACTTGAAACTACCTAATAATATATTTACTAAATTAACAATATTGTGGGTAATTAGGAGGAGACATGAAATAAAATGAAGATGTTATGAAAAACCTTGTCTATCACAGCTCCTTAAATAATGCTCTAAGGAGATATTTTACCAAATACAGGAATTCAGCCCATCTCTCCGCCTTGTCCCCATTCCCTCTACCAGGTTGCAGAGTGGGGCTGGTCAAATTGGGTTCTTTTCCAGTGTCAGGCATCCGAAGTTAGGTTCAGCATAGCCAACTCTAAGAAGAACAGTTTCTATCCAGGGTACTGTGCATTGCCAAGATTGGATGGGCAAGCCAATTCAACACTGTGATGGTTAACAGTGAGTGTCAACTTGAGTGGATTGAAGAATGTCAAGTATTCTTCCTGGGTGTGTCTGTGAGGGTGTTGCCAAAGGAGATGAACATTTAAATCAGTGATCTGGGGTTGGCAGATCCACCCTCAGCGTGGGTGGGCACCATCTAATCAGCTGCCAGCACGGCCAGAATAAAGCAGGCAGAAGTTGGAAGGAGTAGATTTGCTGAGTCTTCTGACCTCCATCGTTCTCCCATGCTGAATGCCTCCTGCCCTCCAACATCAAACTCCAAGTTCTTCAGCTTTTGGACTCTTGGCCTTACACCAGTAGTTTGCCAGGGGCTCTCAGGCCTTGACCACAGACTGAGAGCTCCACCATCAGCTTCCCTACTTTTGCAGTTTGGGGACTCAGACTGTCTTCCCTGCTTCTCAGCTTGGAGATGGTCTATTGTGGGATTTCACCTTATGATAGTGTGAGTCAATACCCCCTAAAAAACTCCCTTCATACCTTCTTATATACATCTATCTTATTATTTCTGTCCCTCTAGAGAACCCTGACTAATACAAACATGTA
The DNA here is from genome assembly GCF_001604975.1 of Cebus imitator. Taxonomy (NCBI): domain Eukaryota; kingdom Metazoa; phylum Chordata; class Mammalia; order Primates; family Cebidae; genus Cebus; species Cebus imitator. The sequence goes on from NW_016107454.1 coordinate 1,831,438, forward strand.
GCTGACAAACAGAAGACTAAAGTACGGTGAGGTTATAATGAAAAAGAAAATACTGTAGTGGGCAAGAGTGGGGATTATATTTGGAGCATGAGGTTAAAAATGGAGAAGCACAGGATGATATATTCTGGTAGGAACACCTGAGCAGGTAGAAAGAAGAGGGTATCTTGAACACTGGCTTTTCCATGTGACTTAAGGGTTACCTGGCATGTAATGTGATAGGTTAAGGAACCAGGAAGTAACACCCACTCTCACTGTAACACATCTCAGTGGTCAAGGTGTCAGTTTTAACAGTGAAAGGGTAAGTTGAATTTGGCCAGATTAAGAAAAGAGACTCACAATTCCTAGATTGCTTCAGTCTCAGCAGGGATCCAAAATATCCTTATGTTTCCTTGAGGAGGTTTATTTCTTCATGAAGTGTGGAAATAAAATAAAATTAACAAAAGTGAAGGAATAAATCATCAAACATTTTTGGTCAATGCACCGGATTTTGAGATCCTCTTAATAATTCAGATGACTTCTGCTTTAAGGAGGTACACACATTGTCTTGGGTCACATTTGTGACTGGATTCTGAGTAACTTAGCAACTCTGTTTACCAACTTCATAAAAATACGCATTTCTTATTGTTGATTTATCAGTTATTGCCTTAGTTCATCTAGTAATGCCTGAATCACAAACTCAGTGGTCAATGCAGCCAGTCTTATATCCCAAAATTTTTCATAGATGGTCTATGAATACCCCAAAATTTTTCTATATTAATAACTTGTTAAACATGTCAGTTCAGTTCTATTATACATAAATCTTGAGTAATTTGGAGTATTGATAATTGAAAAAAAATGAAATAGGATCTAGGACTCTTTAAAAATGCAGAAAAGCCTTTAGATTTTAAATCTAGTCATCTGTCTCTCTGTATATCTGTTTATCTAACATCTGTCTCTATCTCTGTATCTATCCATCTATCTATCTATCCACCAATCATCTCTTCTATCCATTTATAAGCCTTGATAAAATTAAAAAAAAAATCCTGAGACCTGAGTTCCAGTTTCTAGGGAAAGCAGAAAATGACACCTTTGAAAGTATAGCCACTCAGGCAAAGCTTCTGCGAGAGGGACGTGGAGGGCAGGCAGAAGGACAGGAGAGGCCACAGGTAAGTCCAGGGAGCAGACGGTAGAAGAAACAAACATATAATTGCTAAAGATTAAAGTAAAAATTTACTCTGCATTTAGATGGCCAGCCTGGCCAAAATACATATATGTAACTTTGTGTTTCAATTTCAACATAGCAAAATAATTTTACAACCGTATCACTGACATTTAGGGAAGTAACCAAAAAACTATGAATATAAAATGCTTAATGGTGCTAATAATATAGCTGATACTCATATGTTTAAGGTGCACAAAATATTTTTTATAAATCATTATTGAGGATGCTTCTCTTATGGTATAATTAATAAGCAAATGCACATGCAGACATACAGGCACAGTCTTTCAAGAGTTCATCACAATTCCATCTTAAATTTTCCTAATCTCCAATGTTCACCCAGGGCTGGAAGACAAGACAATTTAAATTACATGTTCAAAGTTAGATCAAAAATATCATCAGGAGAAATAACCTACAGAATGAGAGTAATATTTACAAGTCATACATCTGATGAATTTGAAAATCTATAAGAAAGTCAAATAAATCAGCAGCAAGAAAATCAATAGCCAATTTTTTAAAAAACGGACAAATTACCTTGATAGACATTTCTCAAAAGAAGGCATTAAAATGGCCAGCAGGTACAAGTAAAAAAAAAAAAAAGCTCATTATCACTAATTATCAGGGAAATACAAATTAAAACCACAATAAGATATCACTTCACACTTGTTAGAGTGGCTGTTAGAAAAACAAAAGATGTCAAGTATTGCCATGGATGTGGGGAAAAGGAAACTCTTCTACACAGTCGATGGAAATGTAAATTAGTAAAACCCTTATGAGAAACAGTATGGAGGTTTCTTAAAAACGTAAAAATACAATTACCCTGTGATCCAGCAAAATGGGTTCCTGCAGTGTGTATCCAAAGGAAATGGAATCAGTCTAAGGGATGTCTGCACTCCCATATCCATTGAAGCATGTTTCAAAATAGCCAAGATATGGAATCAATCGAAGTGTTTCTTGGTTGATAAAGTATGGTATTTATATACAATGGAACATTATTTAGCCTTAAAAAAAACCTGAAGTGAAATAAGCCATGCACAAAAAGAAAAATATCCCATGATCTCATTTACAGATGGAATCTATAAGAGCAGAACTCAGAAGCAGAGAGTAGAGTCAGTGTAAAGTGATATCGGGTAGATATTTATGAGAAAACAGAACATTTTAGTTACACAGGAGGGATAAGTTCAAAAGATCCATTATACAACATGGTGACTATAGTCAATAATAACAATGTATTGTATACTTGATAATTGCTAAGACAGTAGACTTTTTATTCTCACCACAAAAAAATAATAAGTGAGGTAGTATATATGTTAAGTAGCTTGGTTTAAGCATTTCACAATGCATGCATATTTAAAGCATCATATCAAACACCATAAAAATATACAATTTTAATTTGTGCATTAATTTCTTTAGTTAAAAAAGAGATATCGTGAAATCTTTTTTTTCCTGTTTCTTTTGCATCTGGACTCTATGAAAATATATACAACTGGGTTTTCAACTGTGTCCAGATCTTAGTAAATTAGAATTGATCAAGGGAATCAGAGATGAGTAAAGTAATTTAACAATCTTAAATGATCACTGCACTGAGACTAAATTCTTTCCAGTAAAGCAAAACTCACTTCCAAGTTCATCATCAAAAGAAAAGTAAATATAGAAATGAAACAGATGGAGATCAAAATATTAACTTTATTTTCCAAGCTGAATTGAAGGACGTAGCTTATATCTAGGCCAAATGGATTTCACATATTTCAGTGCTGCCCCTTCCCCTGAAAATATACTTACTTCCTCAATCACAGTATGAATTAGCAACCTGGAGGCCTCCTCAGTGGGGCCAGCTGTGTCTCAGGAGGAGAATGTGAGCATGGGGAGGACCCGTGAACTAAACCCACACATCCAAAGCCACACACACTCAACCTCTTCTTCCCATCTTACCCCGACTCAGTCACTCCTTTCTCTCTTTGACAAGATTGAATGAGAGAGGACATTGGAAGAGATGCCAGAATTAATTGTCTCATGTTTTCAGCTTCAGGAGGCTTTAAGCTCCCTCTCTTTTATCAAAATTTAAAAAGTGATGGTTATTTCCCCAATACTTTGTCTCCATTTTCTTTGTTAAGATCTCTTGAGGAGGAGAAATAGGATATGATGCATCCTCATAGCTAGTTTCTATCCCTTTATTAAAAAGATAAACTTTGCGTTTTGGAATAATTTAAGATGTGCAGAAAATTTGGAGTAATAGTAGAGACAGACTCGGTGTCCTTCTCACTCAGGGGTTCTCCCTTGCCAGTGCTTCACATGACCCAGGTATGTTGGCCGAAGCTTAGAAACAAACATGGGTACCCTACTATGAGCTGCGTTTCTGACCTGTTTTGAACCTATTTTTAGGTAAATGTCATCATGACCAGCATCAGTTTTGATAAGAGGAGAAAGCTCAACCCTGTCATGAGTTTGGTGTGACTTCACTGAAGGCCTGTAGCTTACTCTGAAGGTGAAGCCAGGGAGCTGGTGAAGCAGAAGCACAGATAGCCTGCTGGATTTGAAAACCAAAATGAAGAGGGTTCACTATTGCAAATGGACGGTTTCTCTGTATGTGCAGATCAATATTATTTTGACTATCAAAATCAGTGTTTCTGGTTACAGAAGCTGTTATGTATCAAGAGGGAAAACTACCTTTTCCCACAGAACTTGTTTGACACAAGCATAACAGTAAACCATAATATGCCCATAGAAATGCAGAAAAGAATGTCCAATGGTTCTGTGAGTACCATGGTGTGGATATCAATGTATCCAAAGCGTTATAGAGAAGTACAGCATAATGGGACTCCCTGGGCCCCTCATGTTGCCATCCTAATAAATCTGATTCTTACAGTGACATAGTTTGGCTCTGTGTCCTCACCAAAATGTCATCCTGTATCTCCCATAATTCCCATGTGTTGTGGGAGGGTCCCAGTGGGAGATGATTGAATCATGGGGGCAGACCTTTCCAGTGCTGTTCTCATGACAGCAAATGGTTCTCACAAAATCTGATGATTTTAAAAGAGTGAGTTTCCCTGCGCAAGCTCTCCCTTTGCCTGCCACCATCCATGTAAAATGTGGCTTGCTGCTCTTTACCTTCTACCATGATTGTGAGGCCTCCCTGGCCACGTGGATCTGTGAGTCCAATTAAACCTCTTTTTTTTGAAAATTGCCTAGTCTCAAGTATGTCTTTATGAGCAGCATGAAAACAGACTAATACATACGACAATGATTTCTCATTTTTCTCTACCGTTTCACCTTCTAAACATATATCTAAAGTACTTAGGTTCATTCTCCTAGGATTTTTATAACTTTATATAAATGAATAGTCAGCGAGTTTCTTTTGATTCTGAGTTATTTTACTCAACACAATGTTTATAGGATTCAATTTCATTACAGTTTACTTTTAGTTGTACAATGTCATTTTCATCACTGTATCATATTCCATTACAGAAATTATTTAAATTTATTTCACCACTTAACTGATTCATTTCCAGTTGAGGCTATTGTTATTAATGTTACTCTGTGTGTGTGCATTTATGCATATACCTAGGAGTAAAAGTACTGAGTCATGAGCAATTGATACTTAAAACTTACCAGGTACTTTCAAATGTCTTTCTAAAATGGTCACACCTGCTTATACCTCATCAGGTCAGGATGAAGGACCAAGTATTTCTTATCTGCTATGATATGCCTTGTGGTCAATGTGTTCTATCTTAGACATTCTGGGTGGTATGCATTTGAAATGTTTCAAGTGAAGTATAGCATTGATGTGGGAAAGGGCAGGGAAGTGCTGGGTAGAGAAGGACAGGTTCCATGAGGAGAGCTCCACCCTTGAGCCTATGCCCACAGACCTAAATGAGGACAGGCATTTCTGTTTTTGTTCCCAGAAGGTTGCCTTTTGGCCCATCACACCACCCATCCTGTGCCAACATAAACCTGAGATCTTACATGAACACAGACACAAGGAGCTGGATGTCGAGAGGAGCAGAGGAATACAACAGCAGACACTGGCAGACCAGCAATCCTAACAATGCAGACACTGAGGGGAGTTCAGCTGGGAGTGGTCAGAGGAGAGTCCAGCTGCTGGGCCGCCCGACTCTAGGGGAGGACCACCTTCCCACTCCATTCCCTTTTTGGCTCCCCATCTATCTTGCTGAGGGCTACCTCCACCACCCAATAAAACCTTGCACTCCTCCTCCAAGCCCATATGTAATTCGATTTTTCCAGCACACTGTGCAAGAATTTGGGATACAGAAAGCCATCTGCCCTTGTGATAAGGCAGAGGATCTAATTGAGCTGATGAACACAAGCCATCTGCAGATGGTAAAGCTGGAAGAGCACACTGTAACACAAGCCCACTTAGGTTGGGGTTCATAAACACTCACCCCCAGATGCTGCTGTGGGGTTGAAGCCCAAAAGTGCTCCCCACAACCTCTGCAACCACCCATCTGCATGCTTCCCCCAGGGGTTTGAGAAGCAAGACACCAAAGAAGCACGCCACACTACTGTTACATGCCCTCTGAGGGGGTAAGGGAACTCTCCAGTTTCAGCATTTCTTGTGAGGATTTGTAAGACCTCGGAGAGATGCATCCCAGCTAATAAATATTTTTTATATGTTTCCATAGTCAAATATTGTTTGATGCAAAGAAATACCCAGCTACTCCACTCTTATAATGGAATAAACTTTACTTGAATTGATTTTGGAAAAACAATGACTTGTGTTCTACATAGCTATAATGTAGAGGCAAAAGTTGTCTCTGTGTTAACACAGTATTCAGGAATCAAACAAACACCTGAAAGGAAGTCACTCTTAAGACTACAGGTGGAGGAAAACACCCAACTTCAGAAGGCCAAAGGAAGTTTAGAAGTCATGGTTGTGAAGTTTTACTCTCAGAGAGAGATTTGACTACTTAGGGGACTGTCAATGATATTATTTGGCTGTGTCCCCACCCAAATCTCATCTTGAAACTGTAGCTCCCCAAGTCCCCATGTGCCTGCCACAGTCAAACCGAAGATGTGACTTGATTTTCCTTTCCTCCCACTATGATTGTAAGGCCTACCCAGCCACGTGGAACTGTGGGTCAGTTAAATCTCTTTCCTATATCGTTACCCAGCTCTCAGGTATGTCTTTATTAGCAACATGAGAACAGACTAATACAGTTAAGATCCTGTGAAGCAATTTGCATAGACCAAGGAAGAAAAGGAGTTTCCAAGCAGGGTGGCTGGGAAGGCAGGTCTAGTGTTAGGCACCACCATGTATGCTCAGGGATCACCTGCATGAGTCAACAGGTGGTGAAGGTGAGTTGGTCTGCTTTAAATGGACAGAGACAGGGTTCACAGGCAGAATCTGTGGATACAAAAATAAACAATACTCTCTTATGACCCTTTGGGTATCTGTCTGAGCTAACAAGGCTGTTTGTAAGAAGAAAAAACTAACCCATACATGTAAAGGTTAGTTGGAGTCTTACATGGAAATCTTGTTCTTTTTTTTGTTTGTAAGTAGTGATGAATTGCTCAAATTAATATATAGATATAAAACTTTATATAAATTATAATATAATAATATTGCAATAATATTATATATATATTTGGTTCATCTCTTTAAACTTCAGTTTCCTTATTCATATAAAAGGTCAGAGGATATGTATTTAGCTTAGAGAAATTAGGCCTCTACTTGTAAGTACAGTGACTGCTTCTTTTCTTCTTTTTTTTTTTTCAGAAATAAGTTCTTGTTATGTTGCCCAGATTGGAATGCAGTGGCTATTCAAAGGCATGGACATAGCACACTACAGTCTCAAACTCCTGGGCTTAAGCAATCTCCTTGTTTCATCCTCCCAAGTAGCTGAGACTACAGACATGCACAGCTACGTCTAGCCTAAAATGTCTTCTTACAGCAAGGAGCCATGATAGCATGTGAATAATGTGAGCAGTGCTTTTCATGACTAAGTTATATTGCTACAATATTGAATTAGGCAAAAATGATAACTTCAAAGCTTTAATTCTTAATACTGAATGCATTAGAATATTTACACTATTTGTAAGAATTAGTCAGACCGTGTGTGATCCTCACTTACGTGGACATAGAGAGATACAATGACTTGCACAAGGTGACAGAGATAAGATCCAAACTCCCATCCTATTGATTATCAGTAGGATCAATCAAAATAAAACTGTGATGTCTGAAATAGCACTATTCTAATGAGTTAAGGTCAAAAGTGCATCCATGAGTGTCAGTATAAGACTGGGACAATCTTTGTTCTTCCTTGAATTCCTAATAAAAGAAAAGTGGTCTATATTCACAAAAAAGAACTCTATATTCACAAAAAAGTGGTCTATATTCACAAAAAAATTTCCCAGAGAAGGCTGGGAAATTTTCTAACAGAAGCTTCTATGTTTCATTCGTGCTCTAAACTATTTTGAAAGATTCAATTTAGCTGTAACTCTCTCCAAGAAGACTTTTTTTGTAACCCATGGCATGCTATTATGCCCTTCTGGTTTCATGCTCTTCTTCTTTGCTTCCACAGTTCCCTGCCCTTATTATCTCTGCTGCTGTCTGTGACAAGTTCATCACTGCACAAGAATGTGATGTTCTTAAGGGCAGGATCTGTGTCTTACTGCATCCATATCTGTAGTGCATTGGAGAGGGGTAGATATAAGACACCTTGTTAGATGCATATTGAACAAAACTAACCCCAGGACATTTGAAAACTTTCTACTCTCTTCTCAAGAGGTAACAAACCAAAGGCACCCTGCTTCCTGGAGTGCCTCACACATGTGTACATATCCTAATTAAACACACATACACCGTGATCTATATGCCTGAAAGTTACAACCATGGAGTGTAACACTAGGCCAACTTTTGGTTAAGTCTCTCATATCATATGACTATATCTATCTATCTATCTATCTATCTATCAATCATCTATCTATATCTCTATATATATTTTACATACACATATAGACTATGCATCATAAAATATAATGTGTATGTATATATGTCAGTGTATATATATTTATAAATTTATATATGTATATATGTTTATAAATTTGTATATATAGATACAAATTTACATATATATAAAATTTGCATTTTGTATATATATACAAATTGCATTTTGTATATGTATACACAAATTTGCAAACATATTTCAATGATATTAAGAACAAATATTCTAATATTTCATGTATTCTCTTGAAAGCTCCTCAGAAAGAAAGTCCACAAAATTTTTTAGGGTCTGTGTGTCTAGAGATATTTTTACATATCTCTGTGAAATTACTCCTTTTACTGTGTTGACACTTGATGTTTAGTGTTTCTCTTTTTCATTTAATTGTGAACCTCTCCAGGGCAAATTTGTAAATATATTTCATGTGTATTTTTTGGTTCCTAGCATAGTCTTTGACATGTGGGACATACATAGTATATGACCATAAATGTACCTAACCCTAAAATGAAAATTGCTCAAATTTATTTGTATATTTTGTAGCCTATAGAAAACCAGATAGAGTCTTATATAATGGTGATTACACATATTAGAAAGTAGATAATGTTACGTTTTTGAATTGCCCAACACACATAAATGAGGCAAAAATAAGAGAAAATATCCTAACTTCTCAAATTCATACTCAAACATATTGCATGTGTACACATACACACACACACACACACACACACACACACACACACACACACATAGCAAACACCATAATACTTAATAGGTAATGATAGTGAAATATTTCAGGCAAAAAGCCATCCTGTATAGGGTAGGGAGTGATGCTAAGACATGAATTATTGTTGTACTGCCTGGCTCTGGGTTACCCTGGTGTTTGTCTATGGCAGCTGGTGAGACATGCCTAATGGTATTGGGAGTGAGGAGGATGTGTATGCAATATTTTATACCTAAATAACAGACAGGTTGAATAATCTGTTCCCCTTCACTTGTGGAACTTGGGCATCTTGGTTTCCTAGATTTCTCAACTTAACAAATACCTTCAGGAGAATGTTGGAGTCTCAAATTTTATACAAATATTTTCCTGATAAAATCTATAAAAATATTTTGTCTATTAGTTGTCAGTCCAAATGATTTATTCAATGAGTGGCAGATAATAAAATGACTTGAATTAAGATGTTGAGTTTCTTGAAGGGAGAACTTCTCCCTCTTCATCTGTGTTTCCCGTCTTGGTAGATGGCAGATCTAAGCACATGCAAATCAGTTTAGTCGTTTCAGTGAACTAAGCTGTCTCTCCCAGGAACGATGCCAGATGCATTCATGTGCAGTCAGTGGTTCTTTACTTCTGGTTTCTGTTAACACTGCCCAGTTCAAGCTAAACTTGCCACATTCTACTCTCTCCACTCCTCTACCCTAAAACTTAAACTTTAGGTTAGTCCAAATTTCTTCCAATCTTCAAATTTGCCACATAACCGCACACATGAGACTTTGCACGATACCTGTATCTGGAATCATCTCCACAGCCTTCTATTTCCCTGATCGGCCACTACTCCTCAGCTCACATGGCATTTTCTCTGTAAAGTATAAACAACTAAAAAAGCTGCAATGACTCTTCCTGCATCCCCTCACTGCATGCAATAGTCACTGTTGTCTTGATGCTCATTACTCCATGTTATAGCTTTCTTTCTGTCTTACTCTCTCTCTACTTTAGAAGAGAGGAAGTATGCTGGAAACAAATAGTAAGTACTCAATAGTTGCTTGCTGAAAAGCAAAGTAAATAAACTGCTCATTACTGTATATCTAGTGCTTATTTTTAAACCTGACAGAAAATTGTCAATCAATGTTTTAAAATTAATAAACAAGCATAATTATATTTGGAGATTTACATTTTTGCTAGCAAGAGGCAAGTTTTCTGCCTCTGAACTCAGCAGTATTTTCCAAATATATGCAATTATATTAATCAGTATTTATTATTTATATATGTAAAATACTTAGATATGTCTTATTTCTGAGAGCAAGTATAGTGTGATTAATCTTTTTAATATCCTAAGGTATTCATCGTCATGAAAGTACCATAATATGACAGTATGTTGGTACAAAATTACATTCAATGGCAAAAACTGCAATTACTTGTGTACCAACCTAATAGATGCTATGAATAATTTTAGGAAAATACCAAGTAAAAAGTATTAGGATTTCTTAACAGCTTGTCCAAGGAGTCATTTTATCTTGCTTTCCTGAATGTATTCATTAAATACACACCAGGAGGAATAAATTAGCAAACATCTACATAGTCAGAAGTCAGGGTTTAATTTACTGTCAATTCCAGTTTAGAGAACTTGTTTCAAACTGGGCAAATGACAGAACAGAAGAAGGAAATTATAGTTCTGAGGAAGGCTTGATAAGTCTGACTGAGCTGTCTCTAAATGAAACCAATCATTCTATTGAATGACTATAATTTTAACACTTCCTTTGCTTAATTTCAATAACTTTTTTTTTACATATGCAACAGTTTGGCTGTTATATAACTATATAATGTTATAGTTACTACAAACAGAATAATTATATGTGTAATATAAACAATATTGGTTCAGTGGTACTAAAAGTTGTTTAAACATTTAATCAGCTATCATTAGTCAAAATTTTCTAATACAACTGAGAAATATTGGTGACAAAAAAAGTGTGCTTATAAAGTATTTATAATATTAAGAGAAGGTATTAGCATTTATAGAGCATCTGTTATATTCTGGGAATTGCAATTTACATTTATTACCCTTAATCATTTCAACTATATAAACTATACAAACATACACAAAAAACAACAATTATAAACATATATGTAACAATTATAAACATATAAACATATATACACCTAACAGAGCCACAACATAACTGACAGAATTAAAGGAAGAAGCAAACAATAATGATTGGAGACTTTAATGCCACACTTTCAGTAATAAGAAGAACAGAAAATGAAGAAAATGTATTATTAAAAGAATTTACGGTAGCCAATCATAACCTGCTAAAAAGAAATAACATATAAAATATACTCAAATCACCAGAAATAACAAAAACATTTAGATACTGTATACATAACAATAGAATAATTATTTTTAAAATATTTACATGCTTGACAAATAAACAAAAATATAAATATTTTTCAAGAGTCACAGAAGAGGCATATGGAATATAAAATAAATTTTTGGGCAGCAAAAGAAACGAAGGGTGAGCAGGCAATTGAATTAAAATTTTCTTTTCTGAATTAAATCTATTTTTAAATTTAAAATTAGGATTAAAGTTGAAAAGAGTAAAATGCTGGAGATGCGTAAAATGAGCAAAGGAAATAAAATGGATAAAGAAGATTAAAGCTGCTGCAAAAAAGTTGGTAGTTCTAAACAGGAGATAAACAGTACTTACCCTGCATCAATTCTGAGAGATGCAAGCAAACAGAGAAATCTGTGTAGACATATAATACAGAAAGTAATTTCTGAAATAAAATAGTACCCACATTTGCAAACAAAAGAGTGTATTATGTCTCAGAAAATTTTGACAAATAATAATACTAAATTTCTCCTGGTGAAGTTACTGATTATAAAAATAGTTCTACTACTAACAAGGCAAGGCTTTCATCACCTGCAAAGTAGAAAATGAATCTGAAATCAGTCTTATTTACAGTAACATTCAATAATTAAAGGACTTAGAGATGTCTATAACATTGGTAGCTTTTCAGTGTTGAGTCTTCTAATTCACACAGTATGTGTCTTTTCATTTCGCTCTTAATTGATATATTTAACCAGCAGTTTGTCCATTTTTTAACATGCACATTCTTTATATGTTTTATTATGTCAAATTTCTAAAAATGTTGTATTTTGAAGCTATTTTAAAATGTTGTTGTTTTTAATGAACAGCTTTTGGTTTGTTTAATTTCTCTGTTTTTTTCTTCTATGATGTTTATTATTTTCTTCCATCTAAATTACTTAGTTTTATTTTGCTAATCTTTTTCTAGTTTTCTAAAGTAGAAGCATATATTATCGACTTGAGTCTTCTCTTCTCACACGGGCATATATTGTGAAGTTGCACTGTTTTAATTCCATTTTATAAATTATATGTTTTATTTTAATGTGTGCTCATTTCAAAGTATTTTTAAAGAATTTCCAGTTTTAATACATAGAAGAAAGCTGGCTTCACTCCCTGCCACAGAAAATAAAATAAAAAAATAAATAGACAATGCTGATATTATCACTAGAAATATCCCAAAAGTTACATGAGGATGAGACAGTTCCCATGGTCACAAAGAAGTTAAAATATTCTGAGCAGAATAAATGAATATAGGACTTCCCTGTCTGCAATGTCTCTTTCCCTGACTCTTCCACCAACGCATGATTTTTATACCGGAAAACTAAGATTGAGGTGGACAAACAGCTTCCCTACAATCTTGAATTTCCTAGCAGTAGACCTGTCTCTGCATCAATGCCCAGAGGTATTGTGCGTGCCTGAAGGGAGAAACATCTCTGAGGACAGGAACAGACAAAGGGAAAGACAGAACTACCATTCCCACTCCTGAAAGGTTTGTTCTCTAACTCAGCAAAAAGAGAGGCCAAATTACAGTGATTTTTTTCAATAGCACGACACTGTAGGAATAATGTTCTGCTGAGCTCCACTGAGCACAAACCTCCAGCCTGCCTTCTTATACCTCTAGGATATCCCTTTGGGGATCTCTTCCATTCAGAACAGTCATCTCTCTGATAATTTACTAGAGACAAGACAAACCTGGGATGAAGGTACCAGCTGATGCTAAAAAAAAAAAAAAGGCAAGAACCTAATGGGGAGGGGAATTAACTGGTAAATTATAAGGAATCTCTCAAAAAGTGTATCCAATAAAAAGCAAAGACAAGCTGGACAAAGAAGACTAAAAATAAATAATTAATTATTCAATGAAAATACATAGAGGTATACTCACAAGACACAACGGTAAACAGAGAACCATGACTTTCTCAGAAAAATCAGGGAACAGATGATCAAAACTAAGAAGATAATGATATGTGAGCTCTCTGAGCAATTCAAAATAGTTTTAAAGAAACTTGGTGAAAACCAAGATAACACAGATAAGTGCTTCAGAATGTATCTGAGAAAACTGACAAAAAGATTGAAATAGTTTTAACAACCAAAAAGAGACCTTGGAACTGAGAAATACATATACTGAACTGAAAATTCATTAGAGGTTCTCAACAGTAGAATGGAGCAAGCATAGGAAAGAAATAGAGAACAAATAGACAAACTATTTGAAAAGAAACAGAGAAGAAAATAACAAAAGAATGTAAAAGAATGAAGGTAGCCTATAAGATATAAAAATTACCTCATAGAAAACAAATCTAAGCATTGTTAGTCTTCAAGAGATACTTGAGCAAAAGTGAGGTTTAGAAAGCTTATTTAAAGAAATAATAATAATAAACATTCCAAAATTAGAGTGAGATCTAAGTATATAGGTGCAGGGAGGCCAGAGAACACCAAAAAGTTCCAACCCCAAGAACACGCCTCCAAGCCATGTAATAAACTCTTGAAAGTCAAGGACAAAGAGAGGAACATAAGAGCAGCAGGATAAAGAAGCAAATAATATTCGAAGGAGCTCCAGTTTATCTAGCCACGGCTTTACAAAAAGAAATCATACATACCAGAGGACAGTAGGAAGACATATTTAAAGTGCTAAGAAAA
>NW_016107454.1:1845464-1871415 GCF_001604975.1 Cebus imitator
AAAAAAAAAAAAAAAAAGAAGAAAGAAAAGAAAAATATGAACATGCAAAAAGAAAATATCCAAAGATATAAAATTCATTGGTAAATGTACATACATAGACAAGCCCTGAAAACTCTAATATTGTAATGGTGGTTGCAATCTGTTCATAACTTTGGGATAAAGTCTAGAAAAAAAATCTATAAAAATTATAGCCATAGCAACCTGATAAGAGATAGTCAATATACATTTATAAATTGAGAAACCTAAAACTTAAAATATGGGGGATGAATAGCCAAAATATGGAGTCAACCCAACTGTCCATGGATTATGATTATCACTTTATGTATATGTAATATATAATCAATAGATGAATGGATACAAAAAATGTGGTACATATACATATGGAATATTATTTAGCCATAAAATATTTTAAAATTGTCTTATTACAGCAACATGGATGGAACTGGAGGTCCTCATATAAAGTGAAATACACCAAGCACAGAAAGACAAATATCACATTATTACTCATGTGTGAGAACTAAACAAGTGGATCTCATGGAAATAGAGTAGATTGGTGTTTGCTAGAGGTCAGGAAGGGTAGAGGGGAGAAGGGATAAAGAGAGGTTGATTAATGGGTACAAATACACAGTTAAAAGAAATAAGACCTGGTGTTTGATAGATCAAGAGGGTAACTATTGTTCACAAAATCTTTTGTACATTACAAAATAGAGAATAATTTGAATGTTTCTAGAATAGAGAAAAGATAAATATTTAAGGTGATGGACCTGCAATTACCCTGATTTGGATATTTACACATCAAATGAATATATCAAAATCATCACATGTAGCTCCAAAAATATATACATCAATAAAAATATTAAAAGAAACAAAAAATTACTTTCCTTGAGATTTTCTCTTTTACTCATTAATTTTGTAGTAGCCTATTGTTTTACGTCCACATGTGCAAAGGTTTTTAGGTTATCATTCTACTATTTGTTTTTACCTTAATTCATTTATGTCATAAAACATGTTTTGTATTATTTCAATTGTTTGAAGTTTGTTGGTTTGTTTTGTGATGCAGATGTGGCCTTTCTTGATGAATATTTCACATTCACTTGAAAAAACTTCGTGTTATCTTTTTGTTGGGTAGATGGTCTTATTACCATCAATTAAACCCAGTTTATTGATTTAATCTTCCATATGCTTGCTGCTTTTTGTCTGTTTCTTTTACTGAAATGAAATGTTAAAATCTCTAATGTCACTCTGCATGTGTTTGCTTCTCCCTTCAATTCCATCATTTTTTTTTTCTTTTCATGCATTTTATGTTTCTATTATACTGTGGTAATATGCATATAAACTTTAAACTGTATTTCTTTCAGGAAAATTAACTGTTTATGATAGTGTAATTTACTTATTTATCTATAGTAGTTTACTTTAATGTCTAATTTGTCTGATATTAATATAGTCACTTTGATCTTAATTTCTTTTTTACATAATATTTTTAATTTTTTGACTTTTATCCTACCTTATCAGATTATTTGAAGTTAATTTCTTATAGGTAGCAAGTATTTGCATTATAACATCATAAAAATGGTTGTGACCAAATGACTTACCTTAATTTTATATATTTTATACATTTAGTAAATGTATATTGACACATGTTCATTTAGATCCATCATTTTTATATTCATTTTTTAAATTTTGCTTTTCCTTTATCTGGGTTTTTTTTTTCTCCCTTTTTTGAATTATTTTAACTTTTTTTTTAAAAAATTCTATTCTTTTGCTACTGTGATTTTTTTGCTATTTATCTTTGTATTTTGTTAGTGTTTTGTCTACTGTTTACAATACATATGCATACCTTTTCACAGCCTACATAGAATCAATATTTTACAATTTTAAGTACAGTATAGAAACCTTGCTACCATATAGGTCCCATTACCTTATATAATATATCACATGCTTTTTAGCTGTCTCATATATATTATATTTACATACACTGACAACCATATCAATGTTATTTTCTTCATATTTTTGCTGTCCATCACCAAACATACTTTGGAGAATTAAATAGAAGAATAATGTATTGTATTTCTCAAAAGTTACTATTTTTGTTACTTTTTCCTTATTCTTGCTGTCTTAACTTTCTTTTTTTTTAATGATTAAAATATAGTTTAGTAAATACATACATCAGTAACATATTTATTATTCAAGTATTATGTACTATACATAATTGCACGTGTTAGACTTTCATAGGGCTGCCAGCATAGTGGGTTGGTTTATACCAGCATCACCATAAACAGGTGAGTAATGCATTGCTCTATGACTTTATGGCAGCTATGACATCAGTAGGTGATAGGAATTTTTCAGCTCCATTATAATCTTATGGGGCCACCTTTGTATATGTGGTTTGCCATTGACTGAAATGTTATTGACTGTATATACATACACGCATATACATATATATACACATGACACACAATTTTGTCACTTGTGTTCACATACATATCTTCTCTACATTGCCACACCTTTGCTGTAAATTAACTTTCTATTCTTATTCTTTTTTTCTGACTGAGAACAGTCTTCAGAAATTCTTGTAATAATCTGCCGTCATTATTGCTAAATTTGGGGAAAATTTTAGTTATTTTTCTTAAAAGAGTTTTTCATTTTTCCCTTCCCCTCTCCTTCTGAAACCCCAATGACATGAAAGTCAAATCTTTTGCTATTGTCACACAGATTTTTAAAGCTGGTTTTATCTTTGAAATTCTTTTTCTCTGACATATCCATTAACCTATCAAGTCATCTAGTACATTCTCATTATAATATTGCATTTTTCTATTTTTAAAAATTTCAACTGGTTCCTCTTAACAGCTTCTTTTAAATACTTTTCGTTTGTGCAGATGCATTCTTATTTATATTGTTACAGCCGTGCTCCAATTACTCATTGGAGGACTTTTATAATTGCTTTAAAGTCTTTGATTGATAATTCCAACATCTTTGCCATTTCATCATTAGGGATTGATACTTGAAAATATTTGTACAAGTTGGCAATCGTTTTCTCTGACTCTTTCTATGCTGAGCACCTTTAAATTTTATCCTGTATATTTTGGATATCATCTTATAAAACTATGGGTCTTGTTTAGTGTTGGTATTTTTTATTTGGTAGGTAACCAACTGGCCTAGATTCAGCAAAAATTTTTAACCCACTATCTGCAGGTTATGACTCCAAGATTGAGCTCAGTTTTTAAAGCCTTTTCTGTGCAACTCAGATCTTTTTCATGGGTGCATCTCCCCGTGTTCAATCTGGGACATGGTGGGATGTCTGCCCTTTAGCTCAGTTCTTAGAGTCTTTGGCATGCTAACTATGCATGCAGACTCCTGCATGAGCAGTTCATAAATGAGCCAGTAGCTCATCGATGACTCCACAGGGTTGCAGTCACGAGCTCCTCCATCTCTCTGATGTCCAAGTACTCTCCGATTTCCTGAGGCTCCCCTTTCTGCTCTTTCAGCCCCAAAACTGAGGTTTCACTTATCCTTCTCTGCCATACTCCCTACAACTGCACTCACACCTAGCCCCACACAGTGAGAAAACAGAGGCAAGGTAAGCATCAGAGGTCACCCCACTCTCCTGAACCCCACGTCCTCTGACTGGAGCATTTCACATGCCACACACATCATGGCAGGGTCCCTGCCAAAGGCCACTCACTTCCTTAATCCCTATACCCATAAGTTTCCTCCTGTGGCTCTCCAAGTATGCTTACTTCCGGATTTTAAGATGCCTTGATCCCAGGCTGGAAAACCAGGAAGAAAAGCAGAGCATTAAACCTCTACCCAGCTTGATAGTATTTTGCATCCTGTTATTCTTCAATCCACCTGCTGCTATTTACTTTACAGAGTCTTCATATAACAGTTTCAAGAATACCTTCCAAGTTTATACATAAATTCAGTGGAAAAGTCTGGGTGAAGTGGACCTACCCCTTTCTCTCAGAACCAGAATTCTAAACATTACTTTGGAGAAGTACTTTCTAATTTGTGAATGCTAAGTGTGCATGTACTGTGTCAAACACAAACCTAGCAAGTTAGAGTGACTGCAACTAACCTGTAAAAAATTTCATGTAGCTACAAAGTCAAAATCATTGTTCAACAAAATTTTTCTCGTACTGGCATACTATAGGACATTGTAAGTCGAGTCTTATTCCTGTTGCTAGAAATGAGAACGCTAAATAGGTCTGCTTAGTTCAAATTCTCATGAAAATGAAGCCATTAACAGAGACATTTAAATCATGTTCTTAGTCTTACTTAGTGTCACTTTAAAAGAATTTCTACAGTATTTGTTCATACTTTTATTTCTTATGTCTTTATATAAAATCATACATGATAAATACCTAAATACCTTAGAGATCTTGGTTCCATGGAAATATTTTCATTTCCTACAGAATCTACTTTCTTCATTTCATTAGAAAATATAAACTGCATAAATATTGTCAATATTTTCTTGACTTCTAGAAAATATACTGCTGAAGTTAGAACTAACTTAAAACACATAATAACCTAATCTGATTTATGATTTTAGTATTGGCACCCTCCACTTATATAATATAAAATGACATAATTAAATTTACGTTGTTATATGCTAATGTATGTACATTTAATTTTTCCGAAGTCCTTTAAAAAGTTCTACTAAATATACACAGTAAGATATAGATATAAATAAAGCTGCCAGGAAATTTCCATTTTTCCAATTTTTACACACAACTGTACAATGAACCAAAAAAGATCCATTCAAATGCAGACATTGCATTATATTTACTTATAACTTTCTTTTCTCATGAAAATTTCAATTAAACATTTTTATCTATATTTTTTTATTCGGTCTTAATTTTGCATATATTAACATCTAAACCCATTGTACTTTCTTTTCTTGAGACAGGTTCTCACTTTGTTACTCAGGCTGAAGTGCAGTGGTGCAATTATGGCTCACTATAAAACCTTGAATTTCTGATCTCTGGCTCTCCTCCTGCCTCCCTGAGTAGCTGGGACTACAGGTCAAGGCAGTATGCTTGCCTAACTTCTTTATTTTTTGTAGCAACCAGAGTATCTCTGTGTTGCCCAGGCTGGTCTCAAAGTCCTGGCCTCAAGCAATCCTCCCACCTCCACCTCTCAAAGAGCTGAGATTACAGATGTGAGCCACTGCACTCCACCTTCATTATACTTTTTACCACAGTACTTGTTTATTTAAAAGCTGAAACATGAGCCCTTGCAATTCATACAGTCATGTAGTCTCCTTGAGAATACATATACAATTTTGGAAAAGCATAAAAAATATCCAAAGAACTCCTAATTAGTCCCCTAGAGAATCATTAGAATAAACAAAAGTATAGAAATTTAATCTCACAGGTATCATTTAACAGAATCCTAATAAAATGTTACGCATTTTTCAATACTATTGTAAAGTGAACACAGATGAGTTATTTGCCTTATAATGAGGGGATCAGCATGAGCAGGATGTTTAAATAAACATTACATCAAAATGAATTGTATTCACACAGGGTGACTACCCAACTCTATTCTGATTACATTTACTTCGCCTCTCTCTTTGGGCCTTATTTGTGAAATTTCTGCCCAGTACAATGATGCATTTCCACTTTTATTTTTAAAAGCGAAGTCCAGCTTAAGTGATCTGCAGTGGAGATTTGATAATCAATTCTTTACATTTTAAACATATTCTCCAGCAAAGTCTCTCATGGCAAGCAATCAATCTCTAAAATGCCAGGTTCCATTTCTATAATGTCCTTAAACATAGAGACTATTTATGAGAACTGCAGAGGGAACCCTGGGAATGTGGATGTGTGTGCTGTGTGAGATTGGTGGAAGGGACTGAGGTTACTGAAATGGTGTCAATGATTGGTCCACTCCACAGACTTCCTTTATCAGTGGAGATATGCTGCTGCCTAAATTGATCAGTGGTTCCCATGACAGCCAATCTAGATAATTTGTGTCTTTCACAGCAGGAATTTTAGGGATCAAATCATTTTAAAAATTACCTAGTTTCCTATTCCAAAATTATCACCTCACATACTTGTAGTTAGAAAGTGGAAATTGCGTCTTTATGAAAAAATATTGAAAATGCTTTCCCACAGAAATATTAGCATGTCAAATTTTATGCACATGTACTCCTCAGAGGATTTTGTTTTCCAACCACATCTACACAAAATTGAATTTTAAAGTGAGTATTTGGTTTCTGAAGATTTTTACAAAGGTAGACAATGTTTATTACTTGTGAAGAGAATAAACAGGCAAATTATACAGAAATGTGAAATGGAAAACATTTTTAATACTTTTGGTATTTCCTTATACATTCCCATGGCTATTTTATGAATTGTTGTCCCTGTGCATGAGATCGAACCAGGCTGCTTCCAACTCATCTAAACTCCTATGAGCTGTAGTTCATTCTGTTATTCAGAAATATAATCACATAGTTAATTAGAGTATTAGAGTAGTAATTAGAGGGATTTTTTTTTTTCCAAGGAAGAAATACCTTTATTAGGAGTCTAGGCATGTCAGAAAAACCCAGTTCAGTTACAGAGAAGAGAGGCAAATATTGGTACAGAGGAAGAATCCAAGTGTGAAAATAAAACCTCCATCTAAGTATCCTAACAGAAATGCTACTGAGTTTAGCCAAGGTGAAACTTCTGAAAGCTCCTAGTGAAATGAGATTTTTGCGTAAAGAGAGAGCTCTCCAGCACTGCTGCATCTGAGCTTCATATAAAGTTATGGGTCTGGGCTAGCAGTAGAGGAAGAGATAAAGGGGATTTCTCATCACCCAAGCAAAGTCATCTGTGTTCAAGTGAGAGAAGAGTCTTAGGTTTTTGGACAGAGTAAACTGGGGCAGCAGAGGGAAAACGGCTGAAGAAGCACAATGTCTAGGCCATGTGTGGCACAATGAGGGGCTGTCTGTGCAGTCTGGTGTGAGTGCATTTCCAGCAGGTCTTGGAAAACACTGGCATTCCTTCCTGAGGCCATTTTGGTTCCATTCTGACTTCATTCAGAGCAGAACTGCCAATGTCCAGCGCCAAGTCCTGGATCATAATTGGCTGAGTTCAATGGAGTGGCCACCCTGTGACACCTGCACCTCTTCCTTTCTGGAGCAGTCACTTTTCTCAGACCAAGTGAGATCTTACCCAGTAGGGGCCCAATCTAGAAATCACTCCCACCTTCATATGAGCACCAGGTGGAGAGAATCCTTCTCATGAGTCAAAGCTTTAGATCTCAATCCTCAGATGACGTTTCTTGGACAGAAGATCAGTCTGATGTTATCTGTGTCAAGAGTAGCTGGCACTGCCTGTGGATAATGGGCCCAAGCGATGTGATGCTGTAACTCTCCCAAAGAAGACCTCTCTATTTTCACAGGCAGGAAAGGAAGAAATGAGGCAGGTTTCAGGGTAGTTAATGCCACTTAATTCTTCCATCGAATTTGCGAGCTGCTGAGAAGAGCGTCAATCTTTTCCTCCTCTGCTGATCCTTTATCTACCTTACTCCAGTATGCTAGCAACTGTTGACGATCCTTCAGGTCTCGGCAGGTATCAATGATGACATCATGGCACTTGAACTTAGTGGCTAAGTTCAACTTTGTGTCCACATCTTCCACCAGTTTGACATACTCCTGTAATATCTGCACAAGAGCATTGTTCTTGTGCAAAATTTAGACAACTCGATGGAAGCCAATGGGTGCTCTCTTCTTGGTACAACCCAGCCAGTTCTTTGTGGTGAATAGGGCATCTACATCATTCCAGGCTCGAAGCTCGGCACGAGCAGCCGGGGCTGTCAGCACATACTGTTTGTCTGGATCTTAAATGTCTTCTTCAGGGTTACAAAGCAACATCCACTCCTTGTAGTAACCCTGAAAACTACTTTCACAAAACACTGACCAATTTATATCTACCTTAAATGTCTTCTTCAGGTTGACAGGACTGCTGAATGTCCCCTCAGCCTCCATGTAGTGATAGGAGCAGGAGTAGAAAAGTGTTGTCACTAGTGGCATGTTGAGGATGGAAGCTTTGCGGGGGGTGCTTTCTGAAGATCTCAATCTGTCCTGCTGATTCTAAATGGCGATCATTTACCTCAATAATGATCTGACGTCCCAAGAGCATGTAATGGTCCTGTATGTGTGCAGAATCTTCTGCTGAAAATGGCAAACCAATACAGGTCTTAAGAAATTCTTTTCGTTTGTCAGGGTCCTCAATGTTCAAATGCTCTGATAATAAGATAGCGCAAGCTCTTCTGTTCTATCTAGGAACCTGAAGAGGTCTAACAGCAGCTTTTGATCCCCTATTTCCTTAAGGAAGTGGACAAGCTGTCTCAGGGCAATCTGTCGCACCTCCAGCTCTCGGAAGAGGATCTCTTTGCTCAGTGTCCTCTTCAGGAAAATCAGAACTGCAGTAATGACGTTTCCATCTTGCATGCTTACTGCCTTTTCTAGGAGTTGTAGCTTGTCCTGTAAGGAGCAGAATCTCTCTAGTGAGCAGACCTTGCCCTTCCGGAGGCGTTGCACTGTATCACTAGGGCTCCAATCATTGCTGTAATCCCTATACCCCCCTTTGGGTCTCCCCAGCTCTGGAGCATAACTTTTGGCAGATGTGTCTGACAGAGTATCAGAAAGGGACTGGAAACTTCCCAGTCTAGTTCTACCTCTAAAAAAGCTGCTCCGGGAGTAGGTAGAAGTAGGCTTGGGTAGTTGTGCATAGGAGGAGAAGCTGTTTCGGCTCTTTAGCTGTTCACACCCCTCATGGGTTGACCCGCTATTACCAGCAGTCTCTTTGATGGACCATGAGATAATTCCCACAAGTTCCCCAGTCCAGGTGACTCGCTCCAGGTCATCATCATCATCATCCACAAAGTCTCTGAGGCTGTTCACCACTAATAATTAGACTATTAGGTGACAATTCTAAATATTATAACTATTTCTAAATGTTTTGTGTCATCTATTACATTTAGGACATATAGGACATGTATTCTGCAAAATAATTTATAAGGAGATGATCTAAGACAAAATACTGTACCTTGAACACATGTCTTACCAGGAGTTCTTCTACATAGTATGAGTCAAAGTTTTGTTAAAACAATTTCCATGTTTCAGAACAAGTCTGGAAAACTGTGGGAAGAACAATCTGGCTACTGTTGCATTTGCATGTGTGGTCTTATAACCTGCAGGAGATAGACTATTCATGTGCCCGTGTTTCTTATTAGATCTCAGACTTTTGGCAAAAGAGAAAGGTGCATTTGAATGGCGTTTTCTGTGTGCCACTCAGATTTGCTTCAATATCTGATATCTGGTGTCATGCCTGAGTTCTAGAGCAAGAAAATTCCAAGGAGTCCAAAAGAGCATATGAATACACAAACAACAAAAATACAGATAAAAAGCCAATGAAACAATAAAATAAAAAATCCAAATGATGGCAAAAAAGAAGAAAAAAGAACAGATGGAAGATATAATTAAAAATAGGAATATGGTAGATTTAAATTTAACTACATTAACGATGACACTAATGTAGTGGGAATAAATACATCAACTAAAAGAGGTGGTCATTTAAATAATAAAGACAGATTCAAGTGCATGCTCCTCACCAGAAATTCACTACGGCATCAAAATACAAATAGGTTAAGCAAATCAGATGACAAAAGATGCAAAACACTAACAGCCCTCATAAAAGAAAGCCAAAATGGTAATATAAATATTTGACAAAATCCTTTTCAGAGAAAATAATTTTTCAGAGGTATATAATCAGATTTTATAATGATAAATGTGTCAATTCATTAAAAGAAAATAATATTTCTAAACATTTATGAACCTAATAACAGGTCTTCAAAATCCATGAAGCAAAAAACCAGTGCAACTACAAGAAGAAATAGATAAGTTCAAATTTATCATCAAAGATTTCCATACCTTCTCTCAACTATTGATAGAACATTTAGTAAGAAAATCAGTAAAAATATAGATGGCTAAAATAACTCTCCCAACTAATTTGATCTAATGTCATAGGATATCTCACTTAATAATATCAAAATATAAAAATCCTTTTCATGTTCAGGTGAGACATTTAGGAACATAGATGATTTCCTCAGTTATAAAATAACTCAATTAATTTAAAAGGATTCAATTCATACAAAATATATTCTCTTAGCATATTTGATTACATTAGAATTCAATAACAAAATGCTATCTTGTGGTGTGATCCTCAAAGTTTGACAAATAAATACACACTGCTAAATGACCTCATGGGTTAACAAAAAAAAAAAAAATCAAAGGAACTGTTAGAAAGTATTCTGAATTATATAAAAGTGAAAACATAATGTATCATCATTTGTGGCATGCTGCTAAGGCAGTATTTAGGGGGATATTTATAACAGCAAATGGCTACTTTAGGATACAAGAAACATAACAAATCTCATGTTTTATCTGAAAAACCTAGAAAAAGACAACTCAAGTTAAACTGAAAGCAAGTGAAAGAAAGAAAATATAATAATAAAGGTTACATCAGAAATCAACAAGATTGAAAACAGGAAAGCAAAACAGAAAATCAATGAAAAAACTTTGACTCACTGAAATGATCATTGTAATTACAAAACTTGTAGCACGACTGATATGGAAAGAGGAAGAAAAAAACACATCACCAATATCAGGAAGTGAAGAAATGATGTGAATGCTTATTTAAACAAAGAATAAACAAGTGATATGAACAACTTTTTTTTTTCCATTTAATAACTTGAATGAAATGAACAATTTAAAAAAAAACTGTAAAATTTGCTCAAAAAATAGAAAAATGATTAACACATATCTATTAAATAAATTGATTTAAATATGTACTTTTAAAACTTCCTATGAAGAAAACTATATGCACACATGACATCAATGTTAATTTGATCAGTACTTCAGGAAGAAATAATACCAATCTACGTAAATACTTCCAGAAAATTAAAGAAGTAGGAATAGTTCTCCATACATTCTATAAGGACAGTATTAACCCTAACACAAAAACAGCCAAAGAAAAAGTACAAGAAAAGAAACAAACAAAATAAAATTGGAAACCAGAATTCCTCATGAACAAAAATGTAATAATTATAAACTAAACTTGAGCAAATCAAGCTTATAAATAACAATTTTATAAATAACAAAATAATAAATAAAATAATACAATATTATCACCAAGTGGAATGTATTCCTGGAATGCATGGTTGGTTTCCCATTCTCAAATCATTGAATAAAATCCACTACATTCACAAACTGAAAAAGAAAAACAAATCCACAATGCTCTCTTTAGACACTGAACAAATAAAGCAATAAAATCCAGTATCTGTTCCAGATAAACTCTCAGCACTGGGAACAGATGGGAACTTCTTCAACTTGATAGGCAGCACTTATTAAAATCTTACAGCTAACCAGAAATATAATGTTCCAAAGCTAAATGTTTTCCCCAAGATCAGTAGTAACCAAGCATATTCTGCATGGCCACGTCTATTCAAAACATTGTAGTGGAGGTTGTATACAGCCCGAATAATAAAGCAAGAAAAAGAAAAGGAATACAGATTTAAAAAGTAAAACTCTCTTTCTTGAAGATAAACCTAATTATCTGTTTAAAATCAAATGGCCCATGATTGGTAGAACTAGGACTCTCATCCAGGTCTATTGGGCTATGCAGACCATTCAGTCAAACAACAGCAATACAGTGTCACTAAAATTGGATAATTATAATATGTAAGTGTAATGATGTGATCCACTTAAGTATAAAAGACAACATAGTTATTAAAAAAGACATAACAAAAGACTAAATGTATGAAATATTTAGCTAAATAAAGGTTGATATTAATTTGCCCTGTTTAAATGTAGAGCAATTTGTAATAAAATGACTTCACTTTGACTTAATTTTTAAACAGTCTTTTAAAAAATTAAGGCATAGTTAGCTTTAACATATAAAGAACTTGGAAGTAATCACTATATTATAAGAAACAAAAACCCTGAACAAACTGAAAAATGGTAGGTTTTCTTGAACTCATGAGAGAAACGAGATCAGAATAGACAGTGTATTAGTCCATTTTTACACTGCTCTAAAGAACTGCCCAAGACTGGGTAATTTAAAAAGGAAAGAGTTTTAACGGACTTACAGTTTCACATGGCTGGGGAGTCTTCAGGAAACTCACAATCATGGTGGAAGGTGAAGGGGAAGCAAGGCACCTTCTTCACAAAGCTGCAGGACGGAGAATGAATGCGGTAGGAACTACCAAACACATAAAACCATCAGACCTCGTCAGAACTCACTCACTATCACAAGAACAGCATGAGGAAACCACCCCATAATTCAATTACTTCCACGTGGTCTCTCCCTAGACATATGGGGATTATGGAGATTATATTTCAAGAAGAGATTTTGGGTGGGGATGCAGCTAAACCATACAAAACAGTAACCCTGAAATCTGGACAGATGTAAATACAGAGAATCCCAGCCAAGAGTAGCTGATCAGATGCAGAAGTTGCTGAAGCCATAAACTGGTGGGAACATTGCCATGTTAACTGTGAACTTTCTGGAGGCTAAGTGTGGACTCACTTGAGATTGGAGGCTCCTGGGGGGGTTGTCTTAGAAGTACATGCACATTTTCATGGGTTTTACTCCCAGGAACCCCACCAAGTTCCCCTGGTAAAAGCAAAAGAAGAACCCTATTCTGTTTCTGACAAGAGGAGAAAAAAATAAACTTTCTGAAATGCTCCTAGAGCATTATCTGTAATGATGGCACACTGTCCAAGGAAAAGGCATTGCCAGATACTTGCAAACATAGGGAAGTGCAGTTGTCTGACTCTAGCCTTTCTGTCTCAGCAAAGCAGAAGTGGGGGAGGTTAAGAAAAACTTCTGAAGTTCACAGCACAGGGACATGAGAAGCTAACAGGCTGAGATTTAACTGTAAGATAGCGACATGCTTCAACCACCCCCACTTCTGCCCCTCCATGCACACAAACCTTAATACCAGGTCAATGAGGCACCAATAAAATCAGGCATATAATCAATAAAATCAAGTGGAAAGAGGTGCAAGACGTGGACACTATTTAAGAAAGAATTATCAGAGAAACTTGAGGCAAGAGTTGAGACAAAAACAAGGAAAGAAGAGGAAACTGTTGCCTTAGCACCTACAGCTGTCATGAGCATTAAAAACAGCCCAATTCTAGCCAGATTACCGTAAAAGCTCACTCTAAAGGCCTATTTACCTTAGTTCCTATCATTCGATACACCACATGTCTGCATTTCAACAGAAAAACAATCAAACACAAATTTAATGTATGCCAAAAGGCAAGAAAAACCACAGTTTAAGAGACAAAGCAAACATCAATATCAGACTCAGATATAACAGATATTTGAGATTATCCATGTGTAGTGAAGAAACTGACCTTGTCCAAAGAGAGAGCTGGACTTTTTCTCCAGTAGCTGGGAGATTTTGAAACTTGTAAATCATTGGGATTTCTGAGTGAGAGCATTGTCATTGTTTCTCATGGAAGGCTCCTCAGGCATAGACTGTACCAACACTGAGACTCATGCTGGGTCCCTCAGATCATGTAGTATGAGTTTGACCTTTGGGAAAGGATGGGTGAAAAGCCAGACTGGCAATGCTCCATGCCTATGTGTAGTGTCACATGAAGATACCACAGGGAGGGAGAGAGTGTGTCCTGAAAACAATGAAATCCTTGCACTAGGGACACTCCTAGACTATACCCTATGCATTTCTTCCTTTGCCTCCTTTAAATTTGTGTCTCTGCCCTGTGGTAAACTTTATCTGTGAGTGTAATAGCTTTCAGTGAATTCTGTGAGTCTTTCTAATAAACCACGGCAGTGGAAGATGATTTGGGGAAACCTCTAACATTGCAGCTCATGTTCACAATGAGAGTAGTCTCCTATGGATTCTTTCCTCTCAATTGGAAGTTGGACCCTTACTCTTTGCAGGTGTTAGAAATATTGGTCAATGCTGGCTTTCTGGAAGACTATGCCCTTAACTGAACAATCTGGCCAACTCTGGGTAATCAGATAGGTAATGTGAACATCACTACGATAAATATTTTAAGAGTTAATGGAAAAAATAGGCAGCATCCAAGAACAGACAGACAAGGTACTTGCATAACACATGAATTGGAATAGTGTTAATTGGATGTATACATTGTTTAGTTAGAAATTTATTATCTATCTGTCTATCTATCTGTCTCTCATCTATCAGGGGAAACACTAGCATAGATTTATAAGGAAGTATAATTGACATACTGAGAGAGGACAAGTAATTAAATCATATAAAATGATGAATTAAAAAAGAAAGAACAACTGCAACAAATTGAATACAATTGAATAATGGTAGCTGTTACTCCAACCACTTTATATCAATAATCATTTTAAGTAGGAATGGTCTAAATATACCAATTAAAAACAGAGATTATCAGAATAGCTATAAAATACTTCATCCAGCTCTACATTATCTGTGAGAAATCAATTTTAAATATAAAGACATAGATAGATTAAAGGGAAAGAGTGGGGAAAAAATATATATATACATATTATACCAAATCTAATGATAAAAATACTGTAGTGACCATACTAACTTCAGATAAAATAGTTTGTATAACAACAAAAATTACAGGAATAAAGAACATTAAATAATTACTAATAATTCTCCAATAAGATATTTCAATCCTTAGTTTATACACACCTTAAAAAAAGAGAATCAAAGACTGTGAGACAAAAATGATAGCTGCTAGAAGAAATGGATGAATTCACTTTTATATTTAACACTCTCTTTTAGTAATCAATACCTGCAGTAGTCAGAAAACCCGTAAGAGTTTAGTTGAACCGACAACATTCTAAATCAACTTGATGTAATTGGCATACAAACACTTCACCCAAGAAGAACAGAATGCACTTTCTGTTCAAGCTCACATGGAACATTTACTAGCAACACCAACCCTGGGAAACACACAATAAAAATTTTATAGGAATAGAAATTATACAAAATAATAAATTTTTGAAATTATTCTGGAAATTAGCAACAGAAAGATAATTAGAAAATCCCAAATACTCGGTGGTTAAACAAAGTTACTTCTAAATTACACATATGTTAAAGAAAAAGTCTCTAGTTTTTTTAATTGAACCTCAATAAAAATAAAATAGCAACACAAAAATTCGTTGTACGCAGTGAAAGTAGTGATCACAGTAAAATTTATAGCACTGAATGTACATATTAGAAAAGTATCAAATAATTAATAATCTTAGCTTCTGTCTTGGGAAACTGGAGAAAAAAGACCAATTAAAGGCTAAAGCAAGGAGAAAACAAGAAATAATAAAATTTAGTGAATATATCAATAGAACTAAGAACAGGGAATGGAGGAAAATCAATCAAATCAAAAACTTGTTTTTTTGAAAAACCAATCAAATAGATAGACCTCCAGCCAAGCTAACCAATAATAAAAAAAAGATACTCTAAATTGCTAATATCAGAAAAGTAAAAAGAAGTTATCACTAATGATTTTTTAGACATGCAAAATAATAACATAATATGAATAACTCAATGCAAAAAAATTTGATAACTTCAATGAAATAGATCTTTTGTTTTGTTTTGTTTTATTTTTATTGCATTTTAGGTTTTGGGGTACATGTGAAGAACATGCAAGATTGTTGCATAGGTACACACGTGGCAGTGTGATTTGCTGCCTTACTCTCCATCACCTATATATGGCATTTCTCCCCATGCTATCTCTCCCCAAATCCCCACCCCACACTGTCCCTCCCCTATTTCCCTCCAACAGACCCCAGTGTGTAGTGCTCCCCTCTCTGTGTCCATGTGTTCTCATTGTTCAACACCCGCCTATGAGTGAGAACATGCGGTGTTTGATTTTCTGTTCTTGTGTCAGTTTGCTGAGAATGATGGTTTCCAGGTTCATCCATGTCCCTACAAAGGACACGAACTCATCGTTTTTGGTGGCTGCATAATATTCCATGGTGTATATGTGCCACATTTTCCCTGTCCAGTCTATCATCGATGGGCATTAGGGTTGGTTCCAAGTCTTTGCTATTGTAAACAGTGCTGCAATGAACATTTGTGTGCATGTGTCCTTATAGTAGAACGATTTATAATCCTTTGGATATATACCCAGTAATGGGATTGCTGGGTCAAATTGAATTTCTATTTCTAGGTTCTTGAGGAATCACCACACTGTCTTCCACAATGGTTGAACTAATTTACACTCCCACCAACAGTGTAAAAGTGTTCCTATTTGTCCACATCCTCTCCAGCATCTGTTGTCTCCAGATTTTTTAATGATCGCCATTCTAACTGGCGTGAGATAGTATCTCAATGTAGTTTTGATTTGCATTTCTCTGATGACCAGTGATGATGAGCATTTTTTCATATGTTTGTTGGCTTCATGTATGCCTTCTTTTGTAAAGTATCTGTTCATATCCTTTGCCCACTTTTGAATGGGCTTGTTTTTTTTCTTGTAAATCTGTTTTAGTTCTTTGTAGATTCTGGATATCAGCTCTTTGTCAGATGGGTAAACTGCAAAAATTTTTTCCCATTCTGTTGGTTGCTGATTCACTCTAATGACTGTTTCTTTTGCCGTGCAGAAGCTGTGGAGTTTGATTAGGTCCCATTTGTCTATTTTGGCTTTTGTTGCCAATGCTTTTGGTGTTTTGGTCATGAAGTCCTTGCCTATGCCTATGTCCTGAATGATTTTGCCTAAATTTTCTTCTAGGGTTTTTATGATGTTAGGTCTTATGTTTAAGTCTTTTTTTTTTCCCATTTATTTATTTTACTGTATTTTAGGTTTTGGGGTACATGTGAAGAACATGCAAAATTGTTGCATAGGAACACACGTGGCAGTGTGATTTGCTGCCTTCCTCCCCATCACCTACATCTGGCATTTCTCCCCCTGCTATCCCCTCCCCGCCCCCCCCCCCCCCCCCCCCCTCCCCTATTTCCCCCCAACTGACCCCAGTGTGTAGTGCTCCCCTCCCTGTGTCCATGTGCTCTCATCGTTCAACACCCGCCTATGAGTGAGAACATGCGGTGTTTAAAGGGCTGATATCCAAAATTTACAAAGAACTAAAGCAGATTTACAAGAAAAAAACTTATGTTTAAGTCTTTAATCCATCTGGAGTTAATTTTAGTGTAAGGGGTCAGAAAGGGGTCCAGTTTCTGCTTCCTGCACATGGCTAGCCAGTTTTCCCAACACCATTTATTAAACAGGGAATCCTTGCCTGATAAGCAACTTCAGCAAAGTCTCAGGATAAAAAATCAATGTGCAAAAATCACAAGCATTGCTATACACCAATAACAGACTTAAAGAGAGCCAAATCAAGAATGAACTGCCATTCACAATTGTTACAAAGAGAATAAAATACCTAGGAATACAACTAACAAGGAATGTAAAGGACCTCTTCAAGGAGAACTACAAACCACTGTTCAATGAAATAAGAGAGGACACAAACAGGTGGAGAAACATTCCATGCTCATGGTTAGGAAGAATCAATATCGTGAAAATGGTCATACTGCCCAAAGTAATTTACAGATTCAACACTATCCCTGTCAAGCTGCCAATGACCTTCTTCACAGAACTGGAAAAAAACACTTTAAACTTCATATGGAACCAAAAGAAAACCTGCATAGCCAAGTCATTTCTAAGCAAAAAGTACAAAGCTGGATGCATCACACTACCAGACTTCAAACTATAATACAAGGCTACAGTAATCAAAACAGCATGTACTGGTACCAAAACAGAGATACAGACCAATGGAACAGAACAGAGGCCTTGGAGGCAACATAACATATCTACAACCATCTGATCTTTGACAAGCCTGAAATAGATCTTTACAACAAATGGCACTAGAATAATTGGCTGCCTATAAGCATCCACCGACTCCACAAAACTGGATCCAGACCTTACAACTTCCACAAAATCAACTCAATCATACACGTGCATATAAAATGTAAAACTATGAAATTTCTAGGATAAAAAAAAATCTTAAATTGATGATAACTTTAAGATACAATACCATGAGCACAACATAATCTATAGAAGAAATACTGATAAATTTGACTTCACTAAAACTTAAAAAAAAAAAGAAAACATTTCTGCTCTGTGAAATCAAACGTTAAGAGAAAAAAAATAGTGAGAAGCCACAGACTTAGAGAGAATATTTGCAAAAACTGTGTGACTAAGGATTAATATTCGAAATACAGCTGACCCTTGAAGAACTCAGATTTGAGCTATATGGGTTCATTTATATAATTTTTTTTTCAAAAGTGTTTTGGAAAATTGGTTAGAGATTTGTGACAATTTGAAATAAACTACCAGGTGAACAATGCAACTTAGAAATATTGAAAAAAATTAAGACAAATTTAATACTGTAATGAATACATAAAATATATAAAAATACTAGTCTGTGTTATCATTTACTACCAAACAATGTATGCAAATCTATTATTCAGTTAAACTTTATCAAAATGTACACATACAAACACAGATTGTACATGATACCATTAACTGTGGAAAGAAATGTAAAGATGCAATGTTAAATGTTAACTGCATAGAATTATAGTACACACTGTACTGCTGTCATCATTTCATAGTCACTTCCTGTTGGTATCATGATGAGCACATATCATGTATCTGCTTAAAATATCTTGCAACACTCATCTTCTGCTCGTGAGTAATTCATCTCTCCAGTAAATTGCATATGGTAAATGGTGATCTCTTGCAGTTTTTATATATATTTCATCATGTTTAACGCAACATCTTAAACCTAAAGTGACACCACGGGACCCATATGAAGTACCACAGTTGATGCTAAAAATGCTCTGAGAGAGCAAAATCAGGACATTACAAGATAAAGTTGAATTGTTTGATATGAACCACAGACTGAGTTCTGAAGGTGCAGAGACAGAAATTTACAGTATCATTAAATACTGTATAGTAATGCAAATGTATTTTTTCTTCTTTATGATTTTCTTTATAACATTTTCTTTCTTCTAGCTTAATTTATTGGAAGAATACAATGTACTATACATATACAAATATGTTAATTAACTATTCTGTTGACAAGGCTATTAGTTGTGGAGTTTTGGGGGAGTCAAAAGTTATACAGGGATTTTTGACAATGGAGGGAGTTGGCACCCCATCCCAGTTTTGTTCAAGGGTCAACTGCACTCAAAGAACTATTAAAACTCAACAGTTATAAAACAACAATCTAATTAAAAATAGATGAAATATGTAAATATGTATCTCTCCAAAATACATACCCTTGTCAACTAAACATATAAAAATATGCTTAAAATATTTATCATTAGCGAAATAAAAGTTAAAAAGAAATCAAGGTATTTAGTAACTAAAATTTTTAAAAATGAATCCTGATGAGGATGTGGAACCACATGACTCCTTAAATGAGGGTTTACTGGTAGAAATGCAAAGTAGTACATCCAATTTGGAAGATTCTTGAACAGCATTTTAAAAGCTAAACATGGTGTTTACTATGTTATTCAAAATTATGCTTTTAAGTATTTACCAATTGATTTGAAGACTTATGTTCACAAAAAATCTGAACACAAATCCTTATAGTGCTCTATTTCTGATTGGTCAAAACAAGAAGCAATCAAAGTGTCCTCCATTAAGTTAATGAATAAACAAACTTAATACATTCATACAATGGAATATTATTCACTGATTTAAAGAAACTATCAAGGAAAAATAAAAACAGAAATATTTATCCTTGAACTTTATATTTTTCAATGAAAGATACCAGTCTGAAAAGGTTACGTAATCTATGGTACAAATTATACGACATTCTGAAAAAGACTATAGGCACAGTAAACAAATGAGCGGTAGTCAGATGTTCAAGATGAGAAGAGAGACATAATAAATAGGGGAACATCATGGATTTTTCAAGAGATAAAACTATTTTATATGTTTCTGTAATCATGGATACATAACATACATTTGTCAAAATGTATAGAACTTTATATAGTACAAAGAGTGAACCTCATTGTATGCAAATAAAAATAAAAATAATTTAAGAGTTTGAGGCATTCCAGGAAAATATGCAGATTGTGATAAGAGAATCTAATGCCATTACAAACACAGAAAACAATCTCAATGAAAGGGATATCAGGGAAAGGTGCTGGCCTACATTACTTTGGAAATGAGTGGAGTGTATAAGAGTAGTAACAAATAGTATGACATGTCAGCACGGTATTCTAGTTGATAGAGTTGTTTCCCACAGGGGTACTGGATAACAATTCCCATAGTGCTGTGTCTGTGTATTACTATACACTTATTCAACAATTAAGTAAATGGATGGCAGATGGTAAGAGCCAGATTTCTCACTGTTGGAGTGGGAATTTATAGATACACAAAGGGAGGAGACTAAAAAGATATATGTGATAATAAATTAGAGACACCAGTCATAACTCGTTTAGATTAATATAGTTACAGATGGTTATCCATGGAAACGTGTGTGTGTGTGTGTGTGTGTGTGTGTGTATTTGTGTATGTACAGCTTAGTATATATATTTCTTTTTTTGTTCACCCTGTCAAACTAAATAAAACAACACTCCAGTAGCAATGAGCACACCTAGCACCCATATCTTGGCTTCTAATACCATTCTCCAATTAAAACAAAACAAAACAAAACAAAACAAACAACAACAAAAAAAAATGAGACATTTGAAAAAATGTCTGATTCTAGGACTGAGACAAAAAAAAAAGTAAGATGAGCCTGAAACATCTAGTAGTGACAGACAGTATGGGGTGTTCAAAAAGAACAACAGCAACCACTTTGATGTAAGTCAAAGAAGCATAGGAGCCCACTGAAAGTGCTCCCATGAAACAAAACTAGAACCATTTTAGCAAAAATCAAAATATTGAATTATAATTCAAAGCATAAAATAGCACAATGCATACCGATATCAGTAGCACTTAATACATAAATGGGAAAAATAGATAAGTCTCCCATGAAGAAGAATTACAAATAATTGACATAGATAGTCTGTCCTACATGAGAGAGAACATAACTCTTCACTTTTCAAGTGCAGATGACACACTCTTCCTTGCAAAGTACGATGTGGAAAAGACAGTGGAGGGGAGAATTAGTAACTTTACAGTGAGAAAACCTGACAGGCGCTATATTGGCCAAGTGTTCAAAGTCAACATCAACAATCACGAGTCATGCTGATCTTACATGCCCTTCATGTGATGAAAATGACACTCTCTGTAATCTTCCTACCCAAGCCTCATAACCCCAGTCTAACCATGAGTAAAATAACAGACAAATCCTAATTGAAAGAAATTCTATGCTGTATCTGACCTATATTTCTCACAACCGTGAAAGACATCAAAAACATGAAAAAGTGTGAGAAACTATCACAGCCAGAAGTAACATAGGAGACATCCTGACTAAATGCATTATATTAAGCTTAATGGAACCCTGGAAGAGAAAAAGGACATTAGGTGAAAACTGAAGCCATCTGAGTAGGCTCTAGACTTTAGTTAATAACAATCTAACAATATTATTTCATTAATTATAGGAAATGTACCATAATGCAAGATGTTAATAAATGGAATACTCTTTGTGTGACTAAAAATGAGAACTCTGTTCTATCCTCTCAATTTTTCTGTAAATCTAAAACCCTTCTAAAAATAAACCCTACTGAAGAAATGATTGCGAAACAGCCACGCTAAAGTACTCTATGTGGCAGCTTATTTCACCTATGTTTCATTTATTTCAACTATGTCTCAGTTTCCTTGACTTTTAAATGTCAATAATTATTTCATAAGGCTGTTGGGAGGATTAAAATCTTGTAGTGCAGGTCCTGCACAGAGCAGAAGGCCAATAATTTCTATGCTTCCATGGCTAAAAACATTTCAGAGTTATGGTGTTAGAACTGCCATCAGAGCCATAGAGAAAAATCAGTTTCACAAATTACACTGAGATCAAGATTTTGAGCCAAATGGTATTTTAAAAGCGTGATTATACATTATATTTATTTGATTTTTATGTTGATTTATTTTTATTATTTTCAAATATTAAATTTGTCACAATTAAAATGTATCAATGTATTTTAAAACAACTGCCTTGGAAATATTGATAGGCATCTAAACCACTAAATGAGACATATTAATAAAATATATTTTAGAGTCAGAAAGATCTGAATTCAAATAAATCTATGCTTCTTAGAATCTTGTACTTTTTGACTAAGTTATTTATACTCTCTAAGCATCAGGGATTTTTGAAAATCTTAAAACAAAGATAATTTTTGCAGCATTTCTGTTAAAAGTAAATGCAATAGTGCTTACTAGGTAGTTAGCATAGTCCTTGGCACATGGTAAAACAATATTCTTTTGTTAGCTTACAGATCATATTTTTCCATTAATATTTTTAATGGAAATATTTAACATATATAAAAGAATTATATACTACAAATATGTTAGCTGAAGTGAAGGGCTATGGCATGATTTTTAAAACAATTCCAAAGTAGATAATCTTTATGAAACGAGAACTGGGCACAGGTTATCTTTCTTTCAGACAAGTGATCTATTACAACATGTGATTATTTTTATGTTTTCAAAATACTAGTAGAATAAAGGCAGACAGAACATACATTATTTCTTTTTTATAGCTTCATGTTGCTTTTGATAAAGAGCTCAGGGCTGATTTCATGTCACTTATGATGCAGAAACCACACATATGGTTTCTCCATTACACACGTTTTGGAATTAGTTTCCTAGAACTCAACTTCGCTGTGAGTACGTCCAGTTCTACAAACCGTCTTTTCTGATAAACTCCATGTCCAATGGAAAAGAATTATCACCAATCAAGCAGATGTTTTTCTAAATTTTTAACAATTTAGAAATATTAATTCATATTCCAACATTCACCATTGAACATCATTCATCAACACTAACGGATCAGAGTGCACAAATTGCATTATATGCCTTACTGTACCTGCATAGTCCTGGTTAACTGATTTCACAACTTTTTCAACACCCATCTTAAAACATTTTATAGCAAAACATAACTATGTTTGATGTTACACAATTTGATAGGTCTTTGTAGAAAGTAAACAGGGTGATAAGTGATTACATATGGTAGCCTATTCAAAACTAGAACTGCTTAATAACTCATCACCTTTGATGTCATTCACTTTGTTTTATAATGTGTATTCTTGCTACCAATGTGACTGGATCTTTTTTGGTTTCAGTATTTTCACTTAGGAATAGAGCTTTCATATTTCACAGACAAATCCAAGAAATAACTATATTGCTATCATGAAATCTTTTTCTTCCTTAGGGAGAGTCTCCCACTGCTGACTCAGCCATGTAATACACTAAACATCAGTTGTCCAAGCACTGCTGGCTAAAAATTATTTTTACATTGTATGTAAACTTGAAAATTTAAGCCAAAATGAGGGAGAGCACCAGAGGGAACAAGAGAGAGAGAAGATAATGTCTTCCAGATGACGGCTTTCTGGATGAAATCTGAAGCCTGAAGCAAGAGAAAATTTTCATTACCATTCAGATTACATGTCATTTTGATTCACACTCCCTAAGCAAGCTAATTTGGTCGGCAGCCAACCTTCTCACAGTGTGATGACAACACAACAAGCTTCACCGCCTTCCCTTCAGTGCTAATGATTCCTTGAGTGACAGCCATGGTCTCAGGGCTCTGCATGACACCTCACCCTGCTGCACCCGCAATGTCAGAGCTGCTGTCCTGGGCTCCTGCTCTCAGTCCTGGCAAGGACAGCCTGTGACTTCAGGAACACATCAGCCACTGTCACCCCACCCACCTGCATACCTAGACACACACAGGGGGCCCTGGTGCTCACCCCTCAACACTGCATGTTCTCAGGAAAAAATCACCAGGACACAATAAATTGTGCTGGTATCTGGCTGCCTCTGAAGATCTCTACCCTTTCCCGTCAGGACACCAGGAACTTACCCATCTTTACCATGGACTCATCCAAATCATGAATTATTTGTTGTGCCATAAGCTATTACATTAGGTTCAAATGTCAATCTTTTTAAAATTTATTTTTGTTTTAAATTTTCATTTACTCTGTTTTGGAAAATATCTTTTTCAATAGATGTATATATTTTCTAAAAAGAAAAAAAAAACTTGTTTGTTTTTTGATTTAAGCTAAGCAAACACACCCTTATCATTCCGAAGTCCCGCTACCTGACAGTGTTTGGAGCTATGAGAAGAACACTGACCTTTATTTCTGTTCTAGAAAGGAGTCTGTCAATGCATGTTTGAGATGGGAACATAAACACTAAGGTATGATATGTACAGCGTGGACGTTGTGTTGGAATTCCCTGTGGTATTCCCAAGAATGGAGGCATGCCCAAACACGGAGCGTGCCACAGCCATTGGATGAGTGAAGGAAAGAACAAATGTGAGTATCTACTTGTGAATGTGGCTATCTCATTATGAATGCAGCTGTTTCAATTCTGGCTGGGAGTTACCAGCACTATTTGCAAGTTCAGAAAGCATGCTTGTCTCTTGGTATGTGGCTTCTTCACCAAAGTCCTCTTCAACCACTCACTGACATATGAAAGTTGCTTTCAAATGATGGAAGATGAAAAGGAGATTTTAGTCAGGCACTAGATCTCTTCCCCTATAGCATGCCCTATTTTAATTCATGTATTCATTTAATAGAAGGCTAAGGTCCCAACAGCATGAAAGTCACAGTGCTGAAATACTGAGTACCCAGGTGGGCACAGGTGAGCAGGGTAGCCCTCTAGAGTTCTGGGACTTCGCATCTAATCAAAGATATAGAAAAGCTCATTACGGTTTGAAGGTATTAGGGCAGAAGACGGTCTAATCTGTAACATGATAAATTAAGTGTTAGAGAGGTAGGTGTGGAAGGCTGGAGTTGAGTCGGCATCCTCCCAGAAGCTGTTCACGGAAGACCTTTGTTCCCACAACCTTGCAAAGCACCTGTTTCTCTGCAATCTAATTTGAGATTCTGGGTAGCAAAGAACATGTACAAATACATGATTTACAATGAAAATAACTGTACTCTTTTTCTATAAGTCAATATATGTCAGTGACCTGGTGTAGGAAATTAGATGGATATGTATAGACAGAAAAACAAAATCTACTAAGGAGCTATTATTGGTCCAGTTTCTAAGAAGTTAAGATATATTTTATGTAAATATTCTTTTTTGCTCACATCATGGCAATTTAGTAATTAGTTCTTTATTTTTCTCAATTTTGGGGATGCATATGTAAGAGGGGATTGAGGTTGGGGAGGAGAGAGTTATAGCTTTCCCATTAGAAATGTTTTCCTTTGGCTGGATGAGGTGGCTCACACCTGTAATTTCAGCAATTTGGGAGGCCAAGGAGGGCGGATAACTGAGGTCAGGAGCTCAAGACCAGTCTAGCCAATATGGTGAAACCCTGTCTCTACTATAAAACCCAAAAATTAGTGGTGCGTGGTGTTGCATGCCTGTAGTCCCAGTTGCCTGGGAGGCTGAGGCAGGAGAACCACTTGAACTCGGGAGGCAGAGGTTGCAGTGAGCTCAGATCATGTCACTGCACTGCAGCCTGGGTGAGAGAGCAAGATTCCATCTCTGGAGAGAAAGAGCAAGAGAGAGAGAAGTTTCACTCTTGTTACCCAGGTTGAAAAGCTGGAGTGCAATGGCACAATCTTGGCTCACTGCAACCTCTGCCTCCCAGGTCCAAGCAACGATTCCCCTGCCTCAGCCTCCTGAGTAGCTCGGGTTACAGGCACCCGCCACCATGCCCAGGTAATTTTTGTATTTTTAGTAGAGATGGGGTTTCACTATGTTGGCCAGGCTGGTCTTGAACTCCTGACCCCAGGTGATCCACCCTCCTTGACCTCCTGAAATGTTGGGATTACAGGTGTGAGCCACTGTGCCCAGGCTTTTTTTTTTTTTTTT
>NW_016107454.1:1871431-1920538 GCF_001604975.1 Cebus imitator
CCTCGGCCTCCCAAATACTGAAATTACAGTCATGAGCCACTGTGCCCAGGCTTTTTTTTTTTTTTTTTCTATTAGCTTATTGGAAAATATGGAAAGACTAATTTATTTGGAATCAAAATAATTATAGTCAACCACAGATCCACAATTTACTAGCTTGCTTAATTTTTTGTCCTTTCTAAAACTTTGTGTTCACATCTGTAAAAGGGTAACAACAATAATGCCTATTTATAGAGATGTTTTTCGTATTAAATAAGGTGATCTGAGCACTCAATGTGTTATTAAATGCAAAACACAATGCATTTTTATCTTCAAATCATGTAATGTTCCTGTCATTACACAAAGAAAGATGTATTGGAATTAAAATGAAGGACTGTTTTCCCCAATGTGTATTTTATTACGATTTCCCCAACTTGAAGCTATTTTTAAAATGTCTATTATATTTTTAAGTCAAATGTTACAATACAGAGGAGAAGATCAGTGGATTCGGAGAAGTCTGAACATTGTGGAAATCAGAGCTTTTAATACATTTTAGCTTAAAGTAGCACATAGACACAAGGGAAAGATCGCAAATCTTGGTGTTTTCCAAAGACATCAATAGTTTGTGAGGTACAAGGATAATTAACTTGCTGGATAAACAAATTTATTTTGGTTCAGCGCCACAGCGTACAAATGGCTAGCTCACACAATGCAAGAATTTAAGTTCAAGCAATGCTCCACAAGCGCTCCTCTGTGGAAGTTTGACCTTAGTACTTAAGAGGGTTTTTCTAAGACTTTTCCCTTGTATCCATTACCTTTCTAAGACATAGCTTCAAAGGTATCCATGACATTTAACCTTCTCATTCAAGGGAAGTTTCCTAATTTATATGTTTACTTAAACTGATGATTAGGAAACATTTTTTTGTGTGTGCATGTGTAGACACATAGTCTAGAACCAGAAAGAGAAAATTAAGACGCCTTCAGGAAGAAACATAATGAGACCACAGTAATGTGAATGATCTTCAAATACAGAGAAGATAAAATGTGCTCTCTGGGATTTCAAAGGGTGAACGTTAGAAAACATTTTTTAATGTAAAGAATTACTTTAGAAAAAAGGACAATTCTCCAAAATTGAATTAGACGGTTGCAGTAGTAATTTACAAGGTGTTCTAACTCTTGGAGAGCTGACCAGCTCTAGTAAAGGGCATCCAATTCTGAGTCCATATATCAGGCAGGGCTAGGACTTCAAGTGTTCTCAGCCTGGTTTAAGGATGCCTTGCTCCCAGCCACAAAGATTCAGATTCGCCTGTTCTGGGTTAGGGCTTCACTGTGTTTCATTTTAAGCAGTGATTAGAATAAGCTCTCCAGGTTGTTCTAACGTGCATAAAAATTGAGAACACCTACACTAGTTGATTTCTAGAATTGTTTCTCATGGAATGAATCTGAGCTTTTTGTGAGAACTTGCATTAATCTAGGTTAAAACAATTGAAAATAGTTGTGGGTTGCCCACAATCTATCTGGGTTGCCCTCACAGCAAAGCAGTCCTAATGCAAAACACTGGCATTGATTGATAGAGTTTTAATAGAGGGTGGATTTGTGCTTTGATCATTACTTCTCTATTCAGGAGACAAGCAGCAGCAAAGTCCTCTGGTCTTTGCCTCAAATAGAGACAGAGGCTGACAGTTGTGGGCCTTACATCTTCCCCAGGAAGATGATCTTCATGCAACAGTGCCAGCAGCACCATCCCAGGGACAGTGACAGAGAAAAGGTTATGAGTTGCATCCACTTCCTCAGTGTACTGAAGGACTGCAGAAGCCAGAGTGTATTTCATTAAAACTACCTCATTCTCAGAACCTGTTAACAGCAACTGGGAAAGATCATTCTCAATACAGTGGGGAAAACCCTGTCATTTTGTGGTGAAAGCAAGATGCGAATTTTGACATCTCCAGTGGCGGCGCGCGTGTGTGTGTTACAACCTCATTTCTCTGTAACTGTGCTTCCGGACTTCATGACACCAGGTCTTGGCAAAATCCCCACCCTCCCTGAACGTTTGCTTCAACTGAGAATTAGGTGTTTTACTTTCTAGATCCTTATTGTCCCTTTTTGGATGTAAACTTGCATTAAGCTATTTTTGTGTAAATAGGATTTTGACATAATAGGAGCCCAGCAAGGACTGGTGTTGCAGCTGGCACATGGCTTCAAATCCATCTGTTCTATACTGTGGCTTAATTTAAAGACTGGATTACTTGAAAATGCATTTATTAAGTCTGACCTACTTTTTAAATATTTAATATTCCATTTTGGTTTCCTTGCAACAAGAAAAGCTTCAAGGTCTTTATGTTCCTGCCAGTTTTTAAAGCATTGCTATTGATTCAGATAATAAGAT
The DNA here is from genome assembly GCF_001604975.1 of Cebus imitator. Taxonomy (NCBI): domain Eukaryota; kingdom Metazoa; phylum Chordata; class Mammalia; order Primates; family Cebidae; genus Cebus; species Cebus imitator. The sequence goes on from NW_016107454.1 coordinate 1,873,794, forward strand.
CCTGCACAGACACAGTGTACAGACTCACTGTCCCCTGCACCACTTTCAAGAGTGGTATTTAAAGCAATTAGCAGCTCACAAGATCTTACTGGTACTTGGGTGTCCCCAAGGACCTGCCTGCCTTTGTCCCTTATGAAATTTCTCCTCTTTTCCTTTCTTCATGTACATAACTGAACTCTCAATAAAAAAAATAACAAGCAAAAAATCTCAGATCCATAACAGGAAAAGTAATCACCATCTTATCTTTCCAGCGTGGAGTCGGTTTACAGCTTAGCTAAGGCTTATTATTTCCAACAGAAAGTATTCTGACTTGAAGAATAATAGACATATACAAGAGATAAATACAAATTGTTGAGAATTGGAGGGAAGCAGACAGGGAGAATATGAAAGATTATATGCACTGCAATTTGTGAAATGTAAGCAATATTTGTACATGTATATTCTTTATGTATATTGCTTAGTTCACTGTAAAAATACTATGGTATCATACAGTGAAAACATCAATAAAAGAGAATTTAAATGGAGGTGGAATTAAGGGTGTGAGAACATAAGAAGGTAGAATATCTTTCAGCTAGTGTTAATCCAGCACAGAAAAATACTTAGGACAGAATTTTGTACTACATAAAGTTCCCCAGCAGGTAAGGTAAAGGTAAAACATGACAATTACATGAATTAACTCTTCATAAGACTGGAGCAAACAAGTTTCTCAAAAGTACAGCTGTTTTTGAACCTAGTCTCATAGGAAGTTTCTCCAGTAGATCCACTCTAGAGGAATATTTGTGATCTGAACCACTAAGCCAACCACTTATCAATAACGAATGTGATCAGTGGTTTCATAGAGGTGAAAGATATTTATTTACATTTCTCTAAGCAGGAGCAAACTCATACTTAGCTTCAGGAATAGAAAGGAAATAAGTAGTATTCAGTTTTGCTGTGACATCTAAGGTTATTTCTCCAACTCAGAAGTTGAGAGGAGGAGGCAGCAGTAGAGGCCAGGGGTCGTTGCTTAACACCTGCAGTGAAAAAATGCCGTGTGTCAGGCAGACTGGTAGGGGCATGTTCTAAAATAGCAAAGGACTTTGTTTTTACTTCCTTCAGACCTTTAAAATACCTTTGACTAGCTACGTGTGGAAAGAGAGAGTAATTTGTACAATACTTTAATAAAAGACAATTAATTTTTCTGATATTATCTTTGTCTTAAACCAAAGTATGGAGATAAATTAAGATGGACATGGTTCTAGCACTAGAACTGAGCCCTTTTGAAGAGCTTACTCTTTGTAACAGTACAAACTGTCAAAGTCATAATTAAAAGTAATATTTTTACTATTTTTGTGATGAATAGAATTAATGCATATGTTCCTTTTTCATTGTTTGTATTAGCTTATATTCAATGATCACAAACTGTATATGAATTTTTTCCCAACAAACTGTAAATGTAATGCATCTACTCTTTACAAGATAAAATTTAATTATTTTTTAAAATTTGAACAATTCTTCCTCTGATACTACTGAACTTTTAGGTGAACTTTTAGATGACTGAATACAACGGCTGTCTTGCCATGTTTATGCTGCATATTGACATTTCTTGCCTGGTGCATTGGCTGGAACTTGAGGAGCAATGCTGAATTACAGGGAAATCATGTGCCTGATTGTGAATGATTTTAACAGGAATTCCTCTATATCTCACATTAATTAGCACACTTGAAACCAGTGTGAGATAGATTCCATTTTTCATAGTAAGATAGCCCTCCTGCTTGTCAAGTTTACTGCATCTCCTTTAATCAGGAAAATATTTTATATTTTAAAATTGATCTAATACCACTCAAAAAGAGTGGATGGATTTCCTCTTCTATTACTTAGACAAATTATGCACATTAATTGGGAAATATGCAAAAATATCTTTGCAGCGTTGGAGCATCTTTGTAATCTTGAAATTGTGTGTGTGTGTGTGTGTGTGTGTGTGCGCGCGCGTGTGTGTGTGTGTGTATTTGCAATCATGGGGATATAGATACTAAGGTTATATAAGTCTCTATCGGCTCTGCCTGTTTTAACAAACTGCCATAGACTGAGTGGCAAGGACATTTATTTTTCACAGTTCTGGAGGCTGGAAGTCTGAGATCAGGCTGAGGACAGATTTGGTTCTTGGTAAGGGTTCCTTCCTGGCTTGCAGAGGAGGCCTGTTCACAATGCCCTTCCATGGCAGAGAGAGAGACAGAGAAAGCAGGCTCTCTGGAGGCTCTTACAGAATGAACCCCACCATGAAGGCTCTCTTTCATGACCTGATACTTCCAGAAGAACTTACATCCATGTATCATCACACTGGGAGTTAGGGAGGCAACTTAAGAATTTGGGGGTTATGGAGGGGCATGAACATCCAGTCCATAATACTCTTCTTAAGATTATTGATATTTTACTATGTTTTAAAGCTCGAAGTTCTTTGAAGAATGCATAAAACTCCTAAAATAAATGAAAAAGACAGTTTTTTTGTAGACTTGTTTTTATCTTTATAATTATTTATGTTCTCCTAGTAAACATATATTCAAAATATTTTCAAATGTATTAACATAAGATGTAGATGCCATATAAGATATATAAAATTTTCTTAAAAATGTGTGTCCTCTAGAATTGTGGTTTTTATCCTCTTACTTGTGGTCAAATTTTCTTATGTGTGTGTTTTCCCAGTGATTTTTATTTAATAAATTGAAAATTCGTCAGTGTCTCAAATGTATCTTTTGTATGGCATGAGCCATTCTACTTTGTTAATTTTCACTGTTGTTTTTGATGTTTTTCTTTATTTGGATGCATGTCGTAGGCATGTCTGCCGGGACAGGTGTTCTGAAGTAACACGTGTGAAGCAGGTTCCCTGTGCTCCGGTTACCAGCTTGTCTGAGTCTGTTGAGATGGAAAGCACTCAGATGCAAGGATCGCATGACACATATTTATTCCTTGCAGACAGGCAGCAAGGAACAGCTCAAGCCCAGGTAGGACTCAATGCAAGCTCATCCCCCAGGGCTTGGGAAGGCTGTGCAGGGTGGACAGAGTCTCACCTGGGCACACCCCAGTTGCATCTCAGCTGAAGGACCCTGGAAGGCAGCCCTCCCTGGGTGTTACATGTGTACACCAGGGGCTGTGCAACTTACTGGGCAAAGCTTTAAAAACATCCTGCTTCCAGAGGGGACAGAAACGGAGCCCAGGCGGTCCCTATTTTAGGATATTGCATCCCCAGCACATACTACAGTAGTTCTTAAGAACTGCTAGTAAGAAAGCGGGGAGATCTGAGTTGGTGAAAGACCATCTCCGGAGAACTGTCTTGCAACATGCAATTGCAAAATCTCAGTGCCTAAAGCATTAACATTCCATTTCTTGCTCCTGTTTTGGATCCATGGCAGGTTGGGAGAGCACTTCGCCGAGCGGTCTTTACCCTGGGAAATACAGTCTGGAATACTGGAGTCTCCATAGTTCTGTTATAAAGACAGCATGGCTGATGAAACCCTGGTCCTTAGAGCATCAGCTGTTCCACAACACACATCACTTGCATAGCAAAAGTCATGTGGGCACACCCGATCCTGGAGGCTACAAAGTTCGTCTCTCCCGCGTCTGGGAGGAGACCCAGAGATGCGTGGCGGTCAGCACAAAGGACCAGTACAGCTACTTTTTTGTTTTGTTTTGTTTTCTTCACTTATGGGCTGACTGTTTAGTTTGACTTTTCATGTTTGTTTAGACAAAAACAAATTAACACATACTCTCAGTTTGTTTTTGTATAGTGTTTGTTATTTTCAAATAATCTGTTCTTGTTTTGAGTTCTTTGAACTCAGCAATAAATGTAAAACTGTAAAACCTACAAATGCAGTGGTTACATGTGTTAGTTTGTTTTCTCACTCTTTGGTTTTCAGCTTATAATTCTATAGCATGAGCTGACAGCACCTGCTCCTGAGCTTGTAAACTGTCTTTACTGTTTTAATTGTAGCCTTTTATGATTTTGTATCTGAATGCCTGTGCCTGTGTGTATCCATGAGGAATGAAACATCATTAAAGCCTATGTATTCCATGTATATTTCAGGATGTTTAAAATGTTCTCTTGAGATGGAAAACAGGAAACAGAAACCAAGCCTGCATGTATTTGTTGTGGATGAAGGGGAAAGGACAGAGCCAAGATGGAGAGCCTAGAGTTGGGGATTAAAAGTATCTTTGCCTAATTCCACTGTGCTGTGAGCTTAGGACCTATTGTTGCACTGAAGCAGGATGTTCTAAGAAAGTACATTTTATCCTTAGGATACAATGAAAGACGTGAGGGCTAGGCATCAGTCCAGCGTCATACATCCAGTCCGTCACAGTGCTCAGGTCTGATCACTTTTTCGTTGGCGTGTTCATTTCCTCCTTTCTTTTCTTCTTTTTTTCCAGTTTGGATAGGGGAGGGAGAAACTGAGAAGACTGAGTTGGGAGACAGCTAAGTTATCAACTACTCCAGTTCCATTCCACATGTGGACCACTTCCTTCTGGGATTACTTTATCCCTTTATGTTTTGTTTATTTCTATTTTCTGGGCATATCCTGGATTTAATGTCTTCTTTTCCGATATTTCTTTTAATCCTTATTTCATGGGCATCCTTTGCCCTGCCTGACCTTCCCTGTTCACCAGTGCTCTGTCCTGTGCCCACGTCTTCCTCTGCACTATATCCCCAAGGAAACCCTCGACTCCATGGCCTTCCCCATCGCTAAGAAGTCCCTGACTATCACATTTGAGAGAGAAAGAGACAGACAGATAATCTCTTGCTAACTGTGTTATCATTAGTTGGACAAACAACAATCTAAAGTTAATGTACCAAAAAAATATGTTCCTGTTCTATCTAGTATTCTTCTCCACAAAGGACCTGTTTATCTCAAATTATCTTCTACATTTTTTCTCTGTTGATACACTGGGACAGTCATCAAATGCAGGTAATTCTACCTAAGTTTTATTTATGTATGTCCACTTATATCAACCTCTATTGCCACTGCTTTAGTCTAAATCACCATTGTTTCTTGTTCAGCATACTGCAAAATATTCCAAATGTTCTCTTTGCCGTCAATCTTGCCTCCTCCTAGTTCTTTCTTTATCCCAGAATTCATAGGAATTCCATTTTGAAAAAGTAAAAGTAATCATGCTCTACGTTTGATTAAAATTTTGAAAACACTCCCATTGCTCAGGATAACAAGGTCCCAAAAAAGCATCATGACCTGGCACCTGTCCACAGCTCTGGCACCCTATCCCTTGATCACTACCCTCTAGCCACACTGTCCTTTTCCTGATATACCCGAGCATCCCACTTTCTACCTTATTTGGTTTTCTTCTAATTATTGTTTGGTCATGCAGTGAGTATGATCATTACAGGATCCTACACTCACCCTTCATAGCATTTTTCACAATGACTATCATTGTCTATTCAATTACCCAATACCTGTCTTTCCTGCTAAGTGAAATACTCCAAGATGGCCAGCAGTTACTCTACCTTATGAATGTTTTTATTTTAAATACCTGGTACCTAATGACTGATACATAATAGGTATTTAAAATGGTTTGTCTAATAAATACAGTATTTAGAGACCATAGAGAAAAAAAACGAATGACATATGTTTGATAATAATAAAAAGTCTTTCTAAAGAGAAAGCCAAATCTGTAGAAATTTCATAATAGTAATCAAATTAGTCTGAAAAATAAATCTTTCAGAAAAGAGATTCTAACAGAATTCTAAACATGTATCAAAGTGATAAATTGTGTTTGTCTTTCAATAACCCAATTGAACCCTATCCCAGCCCCAAAGACTTCTTTTACCTATTCTGGTCTTCCACCATGAATTCTAATGAATTGTGTTCTTGTCTTATATTCCTTGTTATCCAAGAACTTCCTGAGAGCAAAGGCCTTTCCTTTCTACTTAGCATCCAATTTTGTGCATATTAAGTAATCATTAAACCTCTACTGAATAAATAAATATGTTCAGAGTGATTTATTACAGAATACTAAGTATCATTAAGTGCTAATGGAAGACCTATTATGACCCAGACAGTGTAATAGACCACAAATCTGCTAAATATAAATAAATAAAAATAAGAACAACACATAGCTCCTACACTAACAAGTCCTACTCTTACTTGGGAACCCTTCAGTCTTGTTCTGCCACTCATTATGCCCCATCTGTGTCCTAATTCCAACACCTCCTAAGAGGAAACAACAGAATCACACCCAGCTCCCCAGCAACTGCTAGAGTCAACCCATGCTTCGTAAACCCTAAGACAAATGCACCAAATTAAAAGTGTTCACGCCTCATAATTCATTTTTATTTACTGAAAATTTGGCATACCACTGTTATAATATTGCATATGATTAATTATGTCATAACAGTTGTATTCTCAAGCTTATGTTTGACTCTGTAAAAGGATCCATGCCTGTTTTTTTGTATTCTATGGAGAGCTCAACACGATGCATTGAGTTTCCATTTGCATGATATTTACATAAATTTGCATTTCCATATACTCCTATTAATTTTACATAAGAAGTACATCTAACTAATAAAATCTAATCTTATGGCCTATAAAAGAATTATGACTTTTTAAGAAACTGGTTAATGCAGGAAGTCAGCAAAATGTACAGAATATGTGTAAAAGTACTAGAAATGATAACTCCCCATTGCTTAAGGATTTCTATTTGAAAAACATTCCCAATTGCTCCCCCATCTGAAGCTTTTTAGATAAGTAGATCAGAGATGACATCAGTCTTACCAGAAAAAACTGTCCTAGAAGTTAAGGATTATACCCAAAGTCAAGGATAGCTTCCTGGCACAATCACAAGTTGACGTCCTGAGCCAAATCTGCGAAGCTGATGCTTCTTTCACCTGTTTCTGGGTAATGAGTGCACAGACTTATGAGAGGCAGTATGAAAAGAGAACTCTCTTACAGACAAGAGAAGCTACAGAACTCCATCCTTCTTGCCTCTTCCTCTGACGTTCTCACTCCCTCTTCTTCTCCAAACCTTTGTTCCCTCTCATCAAATGCACAGCCTAGAAATTTAGTGATTGAGGGTGGTCAATCTCTGGGCTACTTGCATTGTAAAAGGAGGACTTTTTAGGCTCAAACAGCTTTGATGTCTTGGAGAGATAAAGCTAATACTGTGCAATTAGAAGTAAAAAGGCTGATTTTTGATAACACGAAAAGCCAGTTCTGTTTAGGATTGCTAAGTAGCTGAAAGGATAAATAAAAAATCCAGCTGGTTAATGAATGTCAAGTCCCTACATAGATGAGAATACATTGGAATTGGAGAATTATCTTTTTAGATAAACAACTGAATTAAATAAGATATTAATAGCAAGCACCACAATGTTGATTGTCTACTAACGGTGGACACTTTGCTCAGCAAACTGACTGCTCTATCTCCTGTCCTTTTCGTATGTCCATAAAACACTTGTTATTAACTTTCTAGGTGTGCAAATGGATGCTCAAAATGATAGTGCAACCTGTCCAAAGTGTGATAGCTAATACATTGCTGAGTCAGGATTCAGGTTGTGGTCTTTTAAATTTTAAAATCATTCTTAAAATTTGATCCTTTAGATTGTTGATATAAACTTGAAGAACTGGAAAGATAGAAGTGAATCTAAAAAAAGTGACCTGTTTGTCTTGCATTTTATGATCACAAGTTTAAGCCTGAGGTGCTAGATTGCAGAGCTGGTTAGACATTGGACTAGAACCAGGTCTCTTTTTTCCAGACATAGTTCACTTTTGTTTCTTGGGTTTTTCCTGAAAGCATCATGTTGTCACCCTTGTTCCTTAGGCTAATTCCCCATGCACATGCTCCACTTGATTTAATGTCTATGATGGTCTTTCTTGTTTAGATCACAGTGGATGATATTCATCACAAAAACAATACAGCCCACATGGTGACCTGACAGCAGTAGTATATTGACAGTGAAGAAGGGCGTATTAGTCTGTTCTCCCACTGCTGATAAAGACATACTTAAGACTGGGTAATTTTTAAGGAAACAGAGGCTTAATGGGCTCACAGTTCCACATGACTGGGGAGGCCTCACATCATGGTGGAAGGCGAAAAGCACATCTTGCATGGTGGTAGGCAAGAGAGAATGAGAACCAAGTGAAAGGGGAAACCCCTTATAAAGCCACCAGATCCTGTGAGAATTAACTCACTAACATAAGAACAGGCTCATCTTCCACTAGGCCGTGCGTTTGATGAGAGGGAACAAAGGTTTGGAGAAGAGGAAGGAGTGAGAACGTCAGAGAAAGAGGCAAGAATGATGGAGTTCTGTAGCTTCTCTTGTCTGTAAGAAAGTTCTCTTTCACACTGTCTCCCATAACTCTTTGCCTTGAGAATAATCTATGTTCCAACTTTAGTATGGACAGTGTAGGTGGCATTGCCTGCATCCTGTCATGTATACACCCTGAGACTCAACTTTCACACCTATGACGCCTAGCACGCAGAGTTGTTATAAATAATAACAATTTTATAAGTATAATAATAGTATGTATAAGTTATATAAAATAATTAAATGATACTGTCATTTTTCCCTTTTCAATGCAAACATTTTCCACGCCAACATCAATGGCTTGTTACCTGATAAAAACAAAGAGCATCAGCTGAGCCATATTGAAAGTCAATGTAGGGTAGTTTTCCAATAAAGCTTGGAAATTAATTGCGCAGTCATGACACATGACTTGAATATTAGTTGCTGCTCACTGCAAAACTCTTTAGCATATAGTATGAATACTCAATATTTTGATATTTATCCACCTAACTTTTCTTTCCATTTTCCCCTTGTGCATTGAATATACTGTTGTCAGTTTTGAAAAGTGTAGTTGTAGAATATTGACAGGAACATCAACACAGAATCATTCACACCTTACACTCACTCTATTATGTGGAAAGTTGCATGCTGTGATGCAAAATATATATCTTTTTGTTTTGCTTTATCAAGAAAATAGAATGCTACTTCAGTATGTGGCTGCTTTACAGTACAATGCCCTTCATTCATTCACTTCAGTGTTACTACCAGGCAATCATTATTTCAGTAAGTTGTGGAGTGTGGAAAGAATAGTGAACCATATGAAGGAAAATGCAAGTATGGCTCAACTGCTGTTCGCTGGCTGAAATAACCTTACTGATGAGCTTCCTTTGAGCTTTTCATCCTTTTCCAAGGATAGAAATATGCTGTTTTTATTCATTGTTGAGTATCAGCGATGGACTTTCCATACTGCCTTTCGTTATAAATAATTATCTTCAGCTTCAGTATAACTCCCTATTTTCTTTCTTCTTGGTTCATTTTAACTTTATATCAGAACCATATTAGCCAATTTGAAGAATCTGCTTTCTCTACAGAGATTCAGTTAAGTTGCATGAAACCATAGTTTTCACCATGCATGGGAACTTACAGTGTGATTTGAGTGAGACTCATCCTAGTCCTTATTCTTACATATGCTTGTAGAGTGATATTGTGAGAGGAGCTACAAGACATGTGGCATTTCTAAGATATCAAGAGATGAGGCTTTAAACAGATTATGGAAGCAGAACCCAAAGGCCTACCAAGCCAGTAGAGGTTTTTGTCTTTATTGTAGAGCAATGAGAAGCCTCTTCAAGATGTTAAGCATGGTGATATTCAGTTTGTATTATTTGATTTTTTATTTTGCTTCATTTCTATATAAAGTTATAACTTTTATGTTGAAGTGTAGATTACATAAAGTGATATACATAGATTTTAATTTCACAGCTCACTAAACTTCACAAATATACACACCCATGTATACCATTACCCACATGAAATTACAGACCATTTCCAGCAACCACAGAAAGTTTCCTCATAGCCCCTGCCAAGTTATATGCCTCAAAGGTAATCACCCTTTTTACCTCCACCATCACAGATTGATTTGGGTTTATTAGGGGGCCTTCTTTTGCTTACCATGATATCTGTGAGATTCACCCATGCTACTGCACTCAGCTATAATTCACTCTTTTCTTTGCTATGTTATAGACAATTTTTGTATAGTCTCCTATGGGTGGACATTTTAAAACCCCATTATGACTGATGCACAGTGAGTAGGTTAAAGAAAGGGAAGCCAAGGAGATGTTTTGAGACTGGCTCAGAAGCAGCTGCAATAGTTTGGGTAAGAGGAGATGATGGGCTAGATTAGAGCTGCTATTTTGGTGATGAATAAACAACAGACTGTCTTGAGAGGAATTCAGGACCTGGTAAATAATTTGACATGAACAGTTAGGAAGAAGAAAATAATCACATCTAATGCTGGAATTTCTCACATTGACAACTAANAAAAAAAAAACGCTGCAGAAGAATATATTGTTGGTGGGGAAATACTGAGCTCAATTTTGGATATGACCAGGGTGAGACACCTTTGATACATGTAGAGAAGTGAGGGAATCAACAGCCAGAGATGAGATACCACAGGAAAGAGACAAATAGTCCATTTTTATCACAAGAATGCTTTTCACTGGGTCCAGAGGCTCTGTGCAGTTTACAGAGTTCTTTTAGATTGTGAATCTATTTCTGTTGCTCTACTGATTATTAGGACCCTGCAGGGCTCTGTGGCACATGCACATACTGATTGCAGTCAACACAGACAGATTCTGTTGATGGCTATTGAGGTCTGTGCTCTTCTTGGCAGAGGGGTTAGCCACAGATGGGTGTTTCTTCTCTAGGACACTCACCTGTTGACTAAGCTCCATGGTGAGAACGGAGAGGCTGAGAAGAAATGGGTGTCATGGTTTTTCAGAGCCCAAGCCTCTCTTCAAGGCTACTTTCAGGGTCATTATGATAAGAAACCTGTTGTTTAAAGCTCTTTACTCCTCTCAAATTCATATTCCGACCAGCTTTAGAGTCTAAGAAACAGAGTGGCGAATGCGACCTAATAGTCATTCTACTCAGCAGCGTTTTGCATCGCATGTTTCATTTTAATATTTCTTTTCAAAATACATACAATTAAACCAAATGTTTGCAAGAGGAAAATAGTAATCTACAATGCAACTAAATTTATTTTTAAATTTTGTAATTCATATTTATGTTTTTATAGTTTTAGGATTTTTTTTCCCATCTTTTAGGTGAATTTGCATTTCTCAACTCTCAACCTTTTTAATATATAATATCCATAGACTTTAAGTTCTGCTTCTTCCAATAACCTGAAAACCTGAAATCATCACCCTGCTCTGTGCCTGTCATCTCACTAAGGGCCATTCGAAGGTTTCGCATTAGTAAATGAAGAGTCTTTACGTTCCCTGGATGTCCTCCTTCTTGCCTTTCTAAGCGGCTCTTTCTCACAATCTCTCTGTCACCACAGGCGTCTCCTGTTTGGACCTCCACTTCTTCCTTTGTTCCCAGTGGATGTTCTCTCCAGAGCCCTCCTGTAAAGAGGCCAACCTGACCCATTCCTTCACTTGGAATAATTCAGAATTACAAACCGGCTTCTCATCGACCCTAGAAGAAAAGAAAATTCCTCAACCACTCCGACTGTCTCTGTCATCTCCTGCCACTCTGCCCTTCATTGCTCAACTTCAGAGCCAACTCTATTCCGCCAGTCACCCATGCATCCTCCTAACTGTGGTGATGTTTAGGCAGCTCTTATGAGTTTATCCATGAGTCTGAATTCTGATTCTTTCCAAGATCACACAGACATCCCTCATGATCCTGCTGCTGAAGGGTTAATGCCAGGTCCAGCAAGGAACATCCAGGACTCTGCTCCCATTCACCCCGTGGATTCTAATCAGGTCCCAGAAGTTATGGTCCCTGTCACTGCAGTGGGCTTTCCTGAGACCCCACAGAAGAACCCACATAACCTGTGTTCCCGTGGGCTGGAGGAGTCTTGGAGAGCCCACCTGACGCCCACAGGAAGCCTCTGCAGCTCGTTGGCAAGTCCTCATTCCATAGTTCTGAAGGGGACAGGCGTTGCCCCTAAATTTTTTCTTGAAAACCAGCATGTCCATTCTCAGTGTCGATCTTATCCCTTTGAACTAGCTGTCCCCAGTTGACTATTGTCCTTTGCAGCCAATCTCTTGCGAAGCATGGGGAACTGCAGTCTCCATGGGCCTTGGCTTTGAGAAAGCTAAGAGAAGGAGACTGGGCAGAGCCCACTTCAAAGGGCCCACCCAGGAGGGGGACTGCTGGCTCTGAGTGTAAACCTGAGTGGGGAGGCAGAGACGGACTGCCTGTGAGGGTGGGTAGGCATGTGGGGATTTAACATTCAGTTGTGAGTGAGTAGCTGACAGGGCTCAGGGAAGTAAAGCTCTGCATTTTCAAGACAGGATGTCCCTGCTCACCATGAGGCAGTATCTATTTCTCTAGGAAAAAAATTGTAGATAAGCACTCAGGGCAAGTTCTTAAGAGCTGGTGCTGGAAGCACCACACACCAATTTTGTTTACCTTTAACTGTTTCATAGTCACATGGGCACAGCTAATGACAAGGGAGGGTCAGAGCTGTAGCCCAGCTGTGTGTTCAGAAATAAGAACAAATATTCAGTTTTGATGAGCTTCTAGCAATCTCTGAAACAATCACAAGTTAACGTATCTGAAGATCGGGTGTTGCTCACATTCCTTAAACAGGATTAAACCAGACAGATTAAAATATCAGCATATGTCATTTGAGGTTATTCGTATATAAATAAGTGTTTCTCCAATGTATCTATCCTACAAGCACCAGTAGATATGATAAATTGGAATTAACATGTTATTATGTTAGTGCTACTGCCTAATGAAAACCAGGTGGGTAGTTGCATGACAAGAATCAAGACTGTGATTTTAGCTTAAATGGACACAAAGAAAGGGGTTAGAACTGGGGAAATATAATTATCCAATTTGGAATTTGGCCCGAATAGCAGACCTGAAAACTCCAGTGGAACCCACTGTGAAATGGTGTGTGTGTGTGTGTGTGTGTGGTAATGGCAGCAAATAAGAACTTAAATAAAATTGACACACACAAACACATCTTTCTCTTCTCTCTCTCTACACACACACACACACACACACACACACACACACACCCGCAAAAGCTTAATCAAGTGCAGCTGGTTTGTGGCATCTTTTTCTTTCAAGGAGAAAAGATGTCTCTTGCTGACAAATGATGTATCAGAATGTGCTTCAAGCAGTTCCTGAGGCAACCTCGATACGTAGCTTAAACACTGTCCAGGCTTATCTCTCCTCAACTAGTGAAACATAATGAGATCTGGGAACAGGATAAAAGAACTGTTTCATGGACAATATATTGCAGAGACCACAAGTCTGAGCTTTGTGTCTCACTGGGGCTCCTTAGCAGGCGGTCCCATGAGGGGAGACCGCCCCCTAATGGAGTATGAGCAAGCGAAAGACTTGCTTTGGGCTTAGTGATGAAACGTCAAATCCCCAACTTGGTCTCAATTAAAACATGCATATTAAAATAAAATTACATAAGACAGTGAAAGAACACTTTAATGACTTGTTCAAATTTAATATGCAGTTTTCAATATTGCACTATATAAATGAAGAATGGCAAAATAGCCTATTTATGGCTGTTCTTTGCAACTCTCTAGACCTTTATCTGAAATCTTACTAGATTTTAATTTTCTTAGTTGTTTGAAATTCTCTTTTGCCATCAATCTATTTCTGTTATGTCTGCACTTTTTTTTTTCTTAAATACAAGCTCACTTCTAGACTTTCACCATACATTTTTTGAAAAGCTGATCAACTGTTTAAAAAAAGGAAAAGTCAACAGTAATTTCTAATACTTAAGCAAAAGATAGCATAAGTTCATTGTTTGGTTGTTGCTATTTTAAATGTGTGTACTTTTTAGTACAGAAGTCTTAGAAAAAATTTCTTCCAGGTCAGACTCTTCCAAAAGCTAGAATAACGTAATTAAATAAAAATGTTTGATCTGTGAGTGATATATAGTAAAATAAAAAGATGTTATTAAGGAGGATAGGTGTGTATATGAATATTCACTAACAAATATAAGGTAAACAGAGATATAAAAACTCTTAAGAAAAAAAAATAACTGAATCTTAGCACTTTGGGAGGCCGAGGCTGTGGATGACCTGAAATTGTGAGTTCAAGATCACCCTGACCAACATGGAGAAACCCCGTCTCTACCAAAAGTACAAAATTAGCTGGGCATGGTGGCACGTCCCGTAATCCAGCTACTCTAGAGGCTGCGGCAGGAGAATCACTTGAACCCGGGAGGTGGAGGTTGTGGTGAGCTGGGATCGCGCCATTGCACTCCAGCCTGGGCAAAAAGAGCAAAACTAGATCTCAAAATAAATAAATAAAATAAAATAAATAAATATCTGAAAAATGTCTGGCCTAAGGAATTATTTTCATATTCTGTGTAACTGTATAAGAATAGTACATTTGATTTGGACATACTCTGACAAGGAAGCAAGAACAAATATTGAATTGAACTGATATATTCCAGAGAGTTATTCAGGAATCAATTCACTAACAAAAGCATTTTTAAATAAAAGCCTCAAAATTTTCAATGATATAATGTCGTATGACTAGTCAAGCTTCCAAAAGTTGAATTAAAATTATCTGCTCTTTCAGCATCCACACAATGCAAAGCAACATCCCAGGAATCTTCCCTTGAAGTCAGAGTCTCTAATTTGAGTGGTGTTTAGGTGAGTGTGTATTTCATAACAGCTGTATGCCTACGGAGTGAATAAAGTAGGCAATTTTCTGAAAAAACTTCAATTCCTTCTACTTGATCTTTGTTGGCACATTTTTTTTCATCCTGAACGAAATCTTGAAAATTGAATTTATAAATGAATTAATAAAATTTAGAATATAGAATGTGCAAAATAAACTATTATTTTAGTTTAAATTAAAAGCATGCTTAACAGGACATGGATGAAGCTGGAAACCTTCATTGTCAGCAAATGAAGGTTTGACACAGGAAGGTTCCTAACACAGGAACAGAAAATCAAGCACCGCATGTTCTCACTCATAGGTGGGAGTTGAACAATGAGAACACATGGACACAGGGAGGGGAACATCACATACCGGAGCCTGTTGGGGTGGGGATAAAGAGGAGAGTACATTAGGAGAAATACCTAAAGCATGCGGGGCTTAAAATCTAGATGACAGGTTGATGGGTGCAGCAAACCACCGTGTCACATGTAGACCTATGTAACAAAACTGCATGTTCAGAACATGTATCTCAGAATTTAAAATAAAATTTTAAAATAAAGTCTCACGTTTACATTTGGAATTCTGAGGCTTCCCAAATGAGGGCAGATGCTGTTCCGGCATCAGGAGAGAGGTTAATAGTTACACTAGCAGTTGAGCAGTTTTAGGGATTTTTAAAAAATTGTTTTTGTTTTATTACAGAGATGCTCTGATAATTTTTGTTTTAATATTTTAAAATTGCTAAAATATTCCCCTTCAAGTGAAATTTTAGTTTTAGTTTTTTAAAGAAATAAAAGGTCATCATGAGTGTCTGGCAATACTTTACATTAACAAAATGAAAAATGAAGTTTACTTCCATTTTCTATTGCTAAACCAAATGATCTTCACTATTAAAGGACTATAGTCTAAAAAAATTGTAGATTTGATTATTTCTGCTGTTTCTCGGAAAGTTTCTCACCTAATGCTACAAATAGCCTGACTTCAAAAGTACAGCCCACTGGAAAAGCTATTTTAAGACTAGATTAAGATAGGGTTGTTTTATTTGGTGCTCCAAAATATTTCTGAAGGAGGATTGCTTGAACACTATATTTTGACACTTTACATTCTGTGACTTCATCAATCAGAGCACATGATTTTCTTAATATTTCCTTTTGCATTTGAATTAACTCTATTCATAAGGCAGGTGCTCCATTAACCCTTCTTCTACTGCTAACGATTAGTCATTTGAAAAATTTCCCCTTTCCTTATGAAAATGGCAAGGTAGTGTCTGCTGCCTGCTAGATGGCAACGTGCCAGAGAGTCAGGTAATCTCAGTGGGTGAAGTGTAATCCTAATTAGAATGGTGTCAATGGGACAGTGGAACTGTTATTGTCACAAGCAGGAAGCGCACTAGACAGGGGGTTTCAAAGGCAAGCTATAAAGAATGTGAAGCACATAATAAAGTCACCAGAGACCAGCCGACACACTGATTCTGATGCTTTTTCTGAAGCTGACCTTTTCACAGAACACAGGTCTTATCTTATCCCTGTGATAAATGTGAGCCTAAGTCATAGAATCATGACCTTTGAACATATGGGATGACTTTCAACAGACTGTCCCTTAACTCCCAGAAAGGGAAGCACCCTCGGGGGACAGTCAGCTATGATCATTCTTTTCATGTGCAGACTGTTGGCCGCGGCATTCTTGCTGTAGCACCAGCGTGGGCGCACATTGTCATAAAGTCAATTGCCAATGGCACGTGCTGTGGTTCTAGAATTGAGATGGCCTTCAGCATTCATCAAACGAGTCAAAACAGAGCAAAGACTAAAGAGGAGTAACCCCAATTTTTATGTGTATGTGTGAAACTGAGATATTTTTTCACCTAGTAATTTCAAGCCGAGATTACGGCATATGGTCTTAATTTCCCATCTAAGAACTTAAGAAATTCTTCATTACCATGACATAATGAATCAATGTTCAACGTGTAGCACTACATGAAGATTGTACTTTAAGATATACTGAAAGCAGGGTGGTTAGGTAAGTGGCTGAACACTGCGGCTGCTCTCCTTTTAGGTTTCTTCTGAATTATGTCTCACCTGACCTTCATTGTGAGACATTCTTATGAACTCCTGAATACCCAGTTATCCATGTTTCTAGACTGAAGCTGAAAGACCTCACCCAGTAATTCTCAGACTTTGCTGATTTGGCTTTCCCAGATCTGCGCCCACTATGAGAAAGCTTCATGTCTTGATAGAATCTCTTCTTTCACTCTCATTCTTCCGCTGATGTTTTGCTCCTCAGAGTGTTTGTATACATCCTCCTACACGCTTGCATCTTTACTCATAATTAGTCTCTCTCTCTCCTATCAGCCAGTGTTGGCCTTCAGAATGCTCAGCTCACAAGGGTTCAAACACCCACACAACCAACACGTGAGTGTGCTTCTCCCAGAAAAACCCAAGCAAGGTACAGGTGAGGAACTGGGACACCAGCTATTGTGGTATTTAGGTCAATGTGTTACATATTTTACCAATAAACAAAGTGTGGACATAATCAGAGCCCAGCACAGTTGTTCAACTGTTGCATGGTTCTGCATCTCAAAGAGAAATTTCCTGCATTTTTTAATCAAAACAATCTCCTACGTCAGCAAACAGTGTCACATTCTCAGTCCTCCATGCCTCGCCAGAGGTCACTCTTATTCCTATGTAAAAACAAGTTGTGAGAATGCACTTTTTAGCTGAGATCAGCCAGATATCCTCACTTGATGCCTCCTATGCATGGTCATCAGGATCCATTAGGGTCATCTGAGAAGTGCCTTTCCCCATGAAGACAGAGCCTGGCCCTGTAGTTTATTAGCTGTGTGTTTTGAGGGGAAGTTCTTAACTGTTGCACCCATATTCTTTACCCAAAAAATAGTGTGAAACTTAAATTAACTCGTGTTTTGATAAACAATGAGACTGTACATAGCACATCATATGCAAGTAAAAACACGATATTCCTAACATTAAAGTTATTATGCGTTTTTCTCATATATACAAATGCAATTCTTCCACTTTTACTACCATCTTGCCAAAGAGTATGCAGGAAGCGCTAAAACATTTGCACGTACTTTCTGGAAAAACAAAACAAAACAAAACAAAAAAAACAACCAAAAAAACGCTCCTAGACTTACTTTAATCAAAAACTCTTTCTCACTTCAGAAAATAGAATATTGAGGCCAAGATTCAAACTAAACTCTTAAACTTGATGCATGTCCAAACTTCTGCTCTTCCCTCAGCTAGACAGCTCCAAGTAGGAATCTGGGAGGGGTCCTCCTATTTGATCCTTTCTCTTTGCTCAGGGCTCTACTCCTGGAACTTTTCCATTGCTTCATTTACTGGAGGATTTCTGAAGGTTTCAGCATCATTGTGTTGCAAGCAACAGGGAAGAGGTGATGCGACAAGGCAGTGCTTCCTTCCCTGGGATTGCTGGGGCACTCCAAGCCCAGGAAATGGTTAAACTCAGGGCTTACTTGCAGCTGGAGCAGTTGTTAAGATACGAAACTATTCCATATGGCCAGACTGTTCCTATCCACTGCCTCAACCTCCTCCTTTCCCACTGCCAACAGGGTCTCACTCTGCTCCCCACACCTTCTGGCCCTCTCTCAACATCACAAGCTGTCCTGTCCTCACAATCAGACAAGTAAACAGTCCAGTTTGGCACAGTAGAGAGAATCCCAGGCCCTGGAGTCAGCTTCTACTCTGACAGGTTGGGACCCATGGTGCACTGGTGGTTAACGAGTTTGAATACAAATTCTGGTTATAATTGACTCCTTCCCTCAGGATCACTTGATGGCTTCTTGAAAATTCCTCTGCAGTACAACAAGGCTGTTCCTTTGACTAGAGAATGTATGTCACCTCCACGAGTCCCCTTCTCTCCTTTCTCAGCCCCTGGCCTTGCAGTAGTGTGTCTTCAGCCGGTTTCTGCTGAGATCTTGTCCAGGGTCAGCACAATTTCTTTCTCTTTCCCACATAGTCCATAACTGGTTTACAAAATACAGTTGCCAGAAAAAAATGCCAGGTACCCAGTTAAATTTGAATTCCAGATAAACAATGAATAGTATTTTAGTATAAGGATGTTCCATAAACTATTTAAAAAATTTTAATCAATTATATTTCGTATGACTCATAAATATCACAATCTTAATGGCAGAGGTAGCAAGACACAAAGAGGCCTGAGGACTCTTCTGGAAAGATTTGGTTTTCCATTGTCTTACAAACAGTGTGGGGCAGGAGCGGTGACTCATCCCTGTAATCCCAGCACTTTAGGAGGTTGAGGAGGGCAGATCACCCAAGGTTGGGAGTTTGATACCAGCCTGACCAACATGGAGAAACCCCATCTCTACTAAAAATGCAAAATTAGCAGGGCGTGGTGGCTCATGCCTGTAATCCCAGCTCCTCAGGAGGGCAAGGCAGGAGAATTGCTTGAACCCAGGAAGCCGAGGTTGTGGTGAGCCAAGATCGTGCTATTGCACTCCAGCCTGGGCAACAAGAGCAAAACTCATCTCAAAAAAAAAAAAAAAAAAAGTGTGTGATTTTGTAAGTGTACCTTTCTCTTCTATTTTTTTGGAAGAGTTTGAAAAGGCTTACTATTAAAGTCTTAAATGTTTGTTACAATTTAGCAATGAAGCCATCTGGAGCTGGGCTTTTCAGGTATTTTTTGATTTTTGTTTTTTGATTACTGATTTACATCTTCACTTGTGACAGATCTATTCAATATGTTTGCTTTTTCTTGAATCAGTTTTGGTAGTTAGCACCTTTCTAGGAATTTGTCAGTTTAATATAAAGTATCAAATGTTTTGACATACAGTTATTTATACTATTCACTTCTAATTCTTTTCATTTCTGTAAGGTCAGTAGTAATCTCTCCTAATTCTTTACTGGCTCTACAATTGGAGTCTTCTCTCTCTCTTTCTCTTTATCATTCTAGCTAAAGCTTTGTCAATATTGTTAATCTTTTCAAAGAATTATCATTTGGCTTCCTTGATTTGCCTCGTTTCCCGATCTTCTATTTTATTAATGTCTGATCTATTGTTATTATTTCCTTCCTTCTGCTTTCCTTAGGATTAATTTATCCTCCTTTTCCACGTGTTTCGAGGTGCAATTTTAAGTTATTGATTTGAGGGTTTTCTTCTTTCTTGATATAAGCTTTTACAGCTATAAATTTCCCTCTAAGCACTGCTTTAGCCGAAACTCAGAGGTTTTGGTATGGTGCGTCTTTATTTTCATTTATTCTTATGTATTTTCTGATTTTCCTTTTGATTTCAACTTTGACTTTCTTGGTCATTTGGTAGTATTCTATTGATTTTCAAATATTTGTTTGTTATCCTTTTTGCATTATGAATCTCTAATTTTCTGTCATTATGGTTGGAAATTTTGGTTATTTCTATCTTTTTGTGTTTAGGGAAATTATATGTTTTATAACAATTTTTTTCACTTTTTCAAAATTTGGGAATTATACAATGTATATGCTTATAATGAGTTAGAAGTTTCTAGAAAAATTCTGAGCCATTGTAAATAGGACATCTAAGTGAAGGTGCACAGGGCATTATAGCCAATTATTCTAAGAAACTGAATCTGGAGGCTGCTGAATTGAGATTTGAAAGGCAGTTACGGTTTTCTTACAATTATTCATTATAAATGCTCAGGACCAGCCTGGGCATTATATATCATATATGCTGAGTATGAATATATTACATACTCATATATAATAAGCATTAATATATATCAATATATAATACAGTAATATTATTGTTTTAACATCAGGCCCAAAGTCTGTGATAATTTTACTCATACTCTCTCTCCTCTAATCTGAAGAGAAATGAAATGTTTTTAATTAATTTCTTTGGATAATATTAATATCATTAATCAAAGTAAACTTGACAAATTGTTTGTGAAATCATATGTAACTGGCCCTCAAAACAGTACTTCCTTGTTGGGAGTAAAATGGAAGCCCACATCTTCAGTTAACAGAAGAGTTTGCAGATGGGACTACATTAGCTTGCTCTTCCTTCATTCCTATAATAAGGCAGACAGCACTTGAGGTTGTATAACATGATTACCTAAGTAAAACTGAAGAATAATCTAACTAAAATCTCCATGTAGTAACATTTCTTTTTAAACATATGAAGAGGATCTCTATAGTAAAGCAATCATTTTCCTTGATGAGCAATATAAACTTGGCCCACCTGATGAGGGAACTTCATTAACAAGAATCTTTTTTGAATCAAATGTTAATTTTCCAGTTGTGTTTTTCAAACCATTTTGTTGAGTGTCAAACACTGAATTTTTTAACACGATAATATACAAAAATTAGGGATTCAACATAGATTCATGGCAGAGCTTTATAAAATAATCAGTCAACAATTTCAAGGTTGTAGGGTCTTATTGTTTCCACTGAGAATAAACAAGAAGTATTGGAGATTAACTTAAATTGTATGGTTGGACTAGCGTATCTCTTTCAGTATCTTTTTCTTTTCAGAATCCTCAAAAATATGTATATAACATTTATTGCAGATGGAGCCCACACAACCAATCCGTCACAATTCTGTTAGACTCTTTCCCAGTCTGAGATTCAGTCTAATGATAGAGATATGAAAAATAAATAAATAAATAAATAAATACACAAGGGTAAAAAGAGGGGAAAGTAAATACATCAACCAGAATAGACAACTCATACAACAAGCTTCTCCCATACACATAGGCTGGTGACAGATTTCTAAGATCTGGTACTTAAAAATGAAGGACCTAATAATCACCCAAGATTGGAGGAGAACTTCTAAGAATAAAAATGGATAGAAGATAAACAACCAAAAAAAAAAAATCCCTCAAAATCAGAGATAAAATTTGTATATCTTTCTGAAGAGAATAATGGAATATTTGAATGAAAAAAAACCCAGGAAAGGGAACAATTAAAAATGGAAAAAGAGCTGCTACAAATTAAGCATCTGATTGCTGAAGTAAAAATACCAGAGATTGTGTGAAAACAGAGTAAAGAACAAAAAAATCACACAACGTAGAATTAAAAAAGGAAGTAACAGAAATATGACAAGAATAACAATAACATAGAGGATAGAAAGAGAATGTTACAGGCTGGACTGTGTTGTCTGAAAAGATACACAAGGAGGGCCTAACCCCAAGAACCTCAGAATGCAACCTTTTTTTGAAGTAGGGTTGTCACAGATGTAATTAGTTAAGGTGAGGTCGTACTGCAGTGGGTGGGTTTCTAATCTAATCTGACTATTACTCTCATGAGAAGTGACACAGAAACAGGAAAGTGCAAATGAACAAAGGCCGTGTGGCAACAGAGGCATAGATTGGAAAGATCAGTCCTCAAGCCAGGGAATTCTGAGGACCACCAGTAAATAACAGAAGCTAGAAGAAGTCTTATTTTCTCTTAGTTCTGGAAGGTGGAAGTCAGAAATATATTTTCTATTGTTTTTTTTTCACCCAGTTTCTTGGGACTGCCATAACCATGTACCACCAACTCTGTGAAACTAATATAGAGAGGATCAGTGAAGATGATTAACAAGAGTTCCAGAAAAAAAAGCACAGGAAATGAAGATACTACCAAAAGGACACAAATAGTTTATTGAAAAGCCACTCAAAATACAACCAAGTAGAAATTGCAACATGTTTTTTTTTTCTTCAAAACTTTGAAGATAAAGAAAGGATCTTAAAGACTCCAAAAAAGAGAAATAAAATCCTCCCACTCAAAATAGTTCTCTCACACAGAAATTAGAGGCTGAAGGACACTGTACTTAACCATTTCACACCAGATACTGAAGGTCAATAAAGCACAAAGTCATGGATATTCTAGATTTGACTCTCAGCCAATTATAAATCAAATCTGATGGCAGAATACAAAACTTATCAGAAATGCAAAGATGAAGAAAATATATCCTATTAAACATTTATAAGCAAGAAACCAACCCATGACCAGGGCAGTCCTAGGTCTGCCTGAGCAGGGCAGTGCAAGGAAGTTTCAGAAGAGCTGGGGGATGTCTAAGGGAACAGCAAACCCTGCTTGGAGAAAAGCGTCAAAGCAGAGTTTCTCAGAAAGGAATGAGGCTCTGCAGGAAACAGCCAGGATCACTAAAAAAGGGCAGAGATAATATCACCACATTGGCAGGCTGAGACAATTTAAAAATTAAAAATGTGGAATACCTTGAACAGTGACTGGCATGGATAAAGAGAAATAAATTAACTGCACTGGAAAGATGGCTATGGGATATGAAAAAAGCAACCAAGGTCCAGGCACGGTGGCTCAAGCCTGTAATCCCAGCACTTTAGGAGGTTGAGGCGGGTGAACATGAGGTCAGGAGATCGAGACCATCCTGGCCAACATGGTGAAACCCCGTCTCTACTAAAAATACACAAAAATTAGCTGGGCATGGTAGCACAAGCCTGTAGTCCCAGCTACTCAGGAGTCTGACGCAGAAGAATTGCTTGAACCCAGGAGATAGAGATTGCAGTGAGCCGAGATGGTGCCACTCCACTACAACCTGGGTGACAGTGCGAGACTCCGTCTCAAAAAGAAAAGAAGAGAGTAACTAAGAAAAGCATGGAAAGAAGTAAGGAGATCATGTTTACACAAGGTAATTTAAGATAATAATGCTGTCTAGCAATGTAAGGCAAACAACAAAAGAAAGAACTTAAAGAGCAAAAATGGACACTTTTTAAGATTTGGGAAAAGAGGGCAAGGTTAGGGAGCAGAGGGATAGTATTTGTTATTGAAAATATTTTGTTTCTTTTATTTAGTCATAAGCATATATTACTTTTATCAACATATTTAAGACATGATGTTTAGTCAATCAAGCTTGGTATCCCTAATTTTCAATAATAGACAAATAAACTTACATTAAAAAGTAAATTCTAACGGAACACCTAGACTCCTCTCAAAGAAAGAAGGAGAGCTTCCAATAAAGAGTCTTCGAGGATGATGCAGGCATCGGGCCAATTTATGAGAAATTCAATTGTAAATTGAATGACTGCTTTCAAGCATTTAGCAGAGACTGGCTGGCTGTTTGCTCCTTTCTCACCAGTCATCTTGGGCTCACGATTAGACTCTATTTTTCAGCCTCCCCTGTAGTGAGTTGTGGCCATGTGAACAAAGGGACATTGACAGAATTGATGTACCCCATTTCTGCATCAGCCATAAAAACCTTCCCCTTCTCTTTCATCTTCAATGGCTGGATGTCAGTGCTTGAGGCAAACTTGATGATCTAGTGTTGAAGACAGCAGAGCCTCCTCATCAGTGGGTCTCTGAATGGAGCTGTGGCAGACACAGCAATGGATTGCTCAGACCGCCTTCCTGAAAGGACACGCTGCCCAGCTGGGAGGAGTGTGACTGTGTGATTGATCCTCAGCTGGGTCTGCCTCAGCTTCCCAGCCAAAGCCACTGTCTTCTCAGGGTGGCCCCTGCACACATAATATTTAAGAGATTGGTCACTGAGAGGACCCACTTCTTGGTGCATCAGCCACATAGTGACTGAACAAGGTGGGGGTACAAGGGCCTGTTCATTTCTGCGTGGCAAAAGACTCTCCCAATGGCCATCTCCTGATGCATTAATAAAGAAGGAATACTAGATGGAAGGTGCTGACGTAGCAATAACCTAAAATATATAGCTTTAGCTCAATGGGCTGACAGTAGTGACCAAGGAACTGTTATCAGATACTGGAAAAATGGATGTCCATGTTATGCAGTAGCAAAATATTTAGTAAAAATACTATTTATGTCATTTTAAAGGCAAATTATGTGCTCACGGAGCCTGTGGTTTCAGTGTTGGAAAGATAGGGCTATGTGTTTTTTTGGCAATTATTGACTGTGTATAACAAAATCTTAGGGAAAAGAATAAGCTCGGGAAAAGGAAAAGCATGAGAGGAAACATGGAAAGAAAAGGGAAAATAATTTGGTACCTCAAAAGTTCATGTTTCTATTTGGTGACTTCAAAGGGCAGAAAATGTGATTAGGAAAGAATTGTGGTCAGCAAACACGCAAATGGCCATTAAAATTCCACCCAGTAGAAAGGTCAAATGGGGCCTTTAAGCCTGATAATTTCAATTGGCCATCACTCAGTGGAGTGCAAGAGATGTGGGGAAAAGTGTTGAAGTTGCAGATACCAGGGTGAAAGCACTTTTGTCAGACCCAGACAAAATAGGGCTGGGAAGGCCTGAAGGAGAGGAGGCTCATGCTTATGTGTCAAAGATAAGAGTGGTTTCCAAGGACTTACTAAAACCCTCCATGCATCTCCTGCTTTGATAAAGTTATCACTAGGCATTCTTTAGTGCTACAGTGATTCAGATAAGACAGCCTCAGATGGTCACTTGCCCAATCATAGCATCTCCACCAATGAACTGACAACAGCTTGGGCTTGGAAGCTATGGAACCAATGAAATCTGTTTCTAACGTTTATGTATTTCTGTTCTTTTTTTTTTTGCAAATCTTCCCTTTTTTCTTCCCTCACTGAATGAATGGGTGGCTTTCCATTCCATACATTCCAGATTATAATCCTTATTTATTTTTGCAATGTATTTAGAGATTTTCTCTAGTGTTTTTCCCCTAGGTTGAGATAAGCAAGCAGTGAAATAAATTAGGCTTGAGGATTATATCTAACAAAGAATTTGACGCACTTACTGCCACAAGAAACTGACCGAAAGAAAATATGTCAGATGTCTGCCAGTTTTCTGGGAGAACAGTGCTGCTAACAAAATCAGGAGCCTTTGATGGACTGGCATTAAAACAGTGTTCAGATGCCCAAACGAGCATCAGCATGAAGTGAGCCATTGAATCTATTCTTCCTCAGAGGGAGAGCACTCCTGAATATCCAGTAAGAGAAGGCCATAAGAATAATGAGCAAGAAACAGCCCCCACGGAGGACAGCCGGTAGCAACTGAGAAAATGGGAATACTGTTCTGCTCAGAGAGAAGGATCAGCACCTACTCAAAGATGTCCCCACTTCCCAGATGGGGGCTCCGCTCAGACTTCATCTTGCCATGGACCAGGTCCTGCTGCTTGCCTTCCATTCTTCCCCATTCTAGGTGGGAGTTTATTGCAGTTACCCTCTCACTGTTTCGTAGTAGTATATTGTCTGTGTGTGTGCAGGTGGTGACAGAAGGATGAGGACGTGGTGTGCCAGGTTTTATGTCTCCCAACGACTCGAGAGTTGGTTTCTTTTCCACAGGGCATTTTAGTGTAGACCTTTATTCTAGCTGTTGTCTTTTACTGAGAGACTGTTATAATTTTGGTAAAGACACTAAAAGAATATGACTTCCATTTGAGGTGTGATAAAAGGTAAAATCTGTTGAGCCCGAAACACAGGTTTTCTAGCCTGTTTCTGAATGCACTCACTGTGGAATGTCTTCACGTGGGCAAGTGACTTAACCTCTCAGGCCTTTCATACACTCATCTGTGAACCTGAGGGAGCAGTAGGTTATGGATTGTTTTGGATGCTGGGTAACCAATATTCATCCCAGTGCTCAGCACAGAAGGCCTACGTGGTAGTCACTGAATAGCAAGAGCTGCTTCTCTAAGCAAGGCTTATAGAGAGACGTCCATCTGCTTCACAGAAACGTGCCCTGTAAAACTTTATTTCTCTTTTCTATTCTTCTTTTTATTATTTTCTCAGTAATCCTAAGATCTTGCAAATTTCTTGTCAGCACTCAATACTGTCTCCTTGGTTCTTTCAGCTCTGCAGAATTAGACTCCCGGTTTAAATGGATATCTCAGATCTTTAATTACACGGTATCTCAGAGAGCCAACAAGTAATTTTATGAAAGGAATGATAATACATATACATTGTCTTGAGATATTTTAAAGCTCTCTGAGAAATATCTGTCTCTTTGGTCTGAGAAAAGCATTTGTCTTGTTGGTATTTGAATATATCTGTTTATGTATGTCTAGGGCTTTCCTACGTAGCTATTAACACTGTTTTTTAAAAACCTATGTTTATGTGACAAGAAAAAAACCCTTCTTCTACAGAAGTATATTTTACATTCTTCCTCCATTTGTGCCTCTATCCCAGAACACTCAGGATTAGATAATTTATAAAGAAGAGAAATTTGGTTATTTCTCATTGTTCTGGAGCCTGGAAAATCCAAGGTGAAGGTGCTGGCATTTCCTGAGGGTCTTCTTTCTACATCTGTACATGGCAGAAGTTGGAAAAGGAAAAAATGGACAGATTTCCTTTCTCAACTCTTTTTAAGGCCATTAGTTCCCTGGTGAGGGCAGAGCCCTTATGTCCTAATCACCCTTAAAAGTCCCACCTCCCAGCACGGAAGACCAAACCTCCAACGTGAATTTTGGAGGGCACATTCTGACCACGGCACATGGACGACAGACAGTCCACTGAACTGAACTCATGTGATAAATGTGTAAGCTTATACTTTTAGTTTTAAGTGATACTGGGGAGAAGCATCTAGACTGATTTACTGCAATATGTGCATAAAATTTCTAAGTGCACATGTTCAGCTAAATGAACAGATAAATTGCTTATTTTATTTAAAAAATATATAAAATATTTTGCACATTTATGATTTCAGTATATTTTGTCAGAATCCAGGATGGAAAGCTTGACCTTATACTTAAACAATTGAACTCAGCTTTCTATCTGTCACAATACATACTTATATTAGCACATAAATAACTAAAGGTTGTTTATAGTTTAACTGTGACTTAGGCATGAAGTTAAAGCCTTAGCAAATTGAAGAGCTGTTGCAGGTAATCACAGGCTACTCTATAATTAAGCTTTTATATTAAATGCTGTACTTCAGATTTTCTACAACAAAAACATTTTCATTTGACAGATCCGAATATTTTAAAAATTATTGTTTGAATCATAATATTTGCTCATTTATTTTTCAAAACAGAAAATATAAAACTACGTTAGAGATCTTTTGGGGAGTCTTATGTTTAGTTATACAGTATGGGGTTTAGATTTCTTGGAAAATTATGCTTAGGGAAAACAGTTAGTGCTTTTGTAAAGTCATACTTTTAGTGAGATTTTGTTAGAATGAACATTATTATTCATAAATTAAGAAAGATTTTGTCACTGATGTTTCTGCCCATGATCATACTCACTATGTTCCTACACAGAATAACGCAAATGGTATCTGAAAACCACTTTTTTGACACTTGACTTTCTAGTTCAATTCATGGCTACCCAGGCCTGCAGAGGGGAAGGGAGTTCAGAGGCATCGTCTCCCTTCCTGGGTGCACTGCTGGTCAGGAACACGAGGCTGCGGCCCACACACACAGACTGCAGCCCTGGCTCTTCCACTTAAAAGGTGGAAATCCTCCCCATATCGCTAAGGAATGTTTTTATTTTCCCCTATTTTTGAATGCAGGGCAGAGAAGAGGGGGCAGCCTATGTGGCCTTAAGATCCTTTTCACTCATGACAAACTGCATTTCCATAAAGGAGATGCATAGGAGTCGAATTTACAAATATTTTAATGATTGATTACATTGAAATGTGGATGCTGAAAATATTAGGTTGGTGCAAGTGATTGTAGTATTCACCATTACTTTCAATGGCAAAAACTGTAATTACGTTTGCACCAACCTAATACATTCTGGCTATTTTTATCAATACTTTCAAGACGTTGAGCACATGGCCTAATGTCCTTCATCATGTGGAGAAGACTAAAGGATTGTCATGTATTTCCACATCACAGCATAGCCAGGTAGAGGAAATGCGCTCAAGAACTTCATGCTCTCCTCACCAGGTTCTTCGTTTTTTGATGCCAAACATTGAAGAGTAATTTGTAAACGTTTAGATGCAATTCTTACTTCTCCATCAGACAAATGGATGCAGGGTTGTGATATAATTTTTTTGTTTTCCCACAGTGTCTGCAAAATAGATGCTTAATCAATTAATAAATAAGAAATAATCTGTCTCAATTCTACTCAATCCTTGTCTCCAGCTGACACCAGCTTCCTCTTCCATCCTCCTGCTATAGGCCTTCTGATTACCAACGTCTGCATCTCCTCCAAAATCCATTTCAAATCCCGCTCTCTCTGATGGTTGTCACTGCACTCCATTTGCTGTAGCATTTTCCTGGAAAATTGAGCCTCCTGAATGCTCATTAACCTATTGACTCTCCAGTGTTTTTCATTCTTTGTCACTCTTCCTCTCTTCAGCCTCCACATCACCTCTCCACTTTCTCATTTTTAAAATGTTATTATTTTAGAGACATTGTCTTGCTATGTTGCCTAAGCTGGAGCAAAGTCATTATTCAGACTTGGAATCACAGAACACAATAGCCTCAAACTCCTGGGCTGAAGCAATGCTCCTGCCCCAGCCTCCTGAGTCACCATGACTCAGCTGTGTGTACACCACCACAGCTGGCTTCATTGTCTATTTTTGCTTTTCCCATTTACAGAATAAATTATCAAGAATACCTGTAGTTCTCCTCTTCAAATTTTTCTTTTTAATCAATTTTCTAATATGTCTAAAAGTCATCTTTTCCAGGCCACCATTGACGTAAGAGAAATTAAATGGATGCCTCTGCTTTCATCCTAATTGGCCTTGCAGGAGTACTCAACACACTTGACCTTCCCTGCTTAATTGAAATAGCTTGCTTTGTTTGGTTTGGTTTTTTTGTTTGTTTTTATGAAACTCATAATACCAAGCTGTTCTCATCCTCACCTTACCTTATGGGTCATTTCTCAACTGTATTAACAGTTGTTTTTCTTCTCCTTCTTTGTCTTGTAAATCTCTAAAGACTGAGTGGCCCCGGAGCTCTCTTTCAGCCCATTACTTCCATTTTCTACCCATTTTCTACCCAGTGCTACGACAATTGAGATAGTCAATATGCTAACAGTGTTCAGCCTCATATGCTTCTTTTGGCTTTTTCTGATGGTGTGCAGATCTGCTACTATACTGCTTCTTTAATACCTCCATGACGTTTACAAAAAAGGCACTTCAAACTCAAGAAGCACATTTTTAAAACCAATTTTTGATTCAATTCTTCCTAAAGAAGGTACAAGGTACCTAAAGTGTTCTTCTTCAAGACTTTCCAGTCACAGCAAATGGTTCACCATCTTCCCAGTTCACCAAAACATCAGACAAAGTACCAGATTATTTCTTGAATTTTATCATCCCTCATGTTTTTCCTACATTCAAGCCATCAAAATCTTTTCTTGGTTCACCCTCTACAATGTATTCTGTATCTGTCTATTGCCTTCCAGCTTCAATGTGAAAGACTGTTTCAAGCCACCATGATTCTTCATGTGGATCACTAATTACTTCCTAAGAAATCTTCCTAATCTTATTCTCAATCCCTTCTACTCCACTTGTGAGAGGTATCTTCTCAAAGTGACTCTCAGATGATAGTACACTCCTGCTTAAAACTCTACAATGACTTTCCATTATGCTTAAAAACTATCTAATATTATTTTAGGTGGTAGAGACAACCTGAGCACACTTTCCTTCTTGGCATGGGGAGGTTCTCTCATGGGTACACATTGAGTGAAATCAGGGCTTCCTCCTGCTTACCCTGAAATGCTCATATTTTCTCTGTTACAGTACTTGGAAGAAGAGAACTTCATCTCCTTCTTCTATTAAGTCTGAAATGGTCAGATTGCCCTTGCAATAGTCCTTGGGAAAAACTTTATCTATGCATTGTCAACTGGGCAGTACAACACAATGCTTTGACTTTTGAAAGGCTGATTCAAAGCTGTAGAGTTTAGAAAATTCTGTACCAAGATGCCAGATGCATCTAATGTTCAGACCAGAAGTAGAACATAGCATCCAATTGAGCACTTGGGGTTGCAGCATGAGGTCACATTTTTGCTGGTACATGGCATCCCTTCATTCCTGCCCGTTGCATAAGCTGGTCATCTAGCCTTTCCAGTGATGCTGGACCCTGTCCAACATCCGATGAATTCATTGTCCTATTGGTTGCCTAGAGCTGGTTTATATTATTTGAAGCCAATAAACCTGAATAATGTACATTATTCATAAAAGCTCCCATAATCTGAATCTCACATACTCCTTTGACTACATCTTTTCCCAGCTCCCCTATGTACATTAAGCTTCAGCCAAGGGGTCTAAGTGATTTTTCTTGAAAATACCATTGCCATTTCTGTTGTAAGATATTACATTCACTATTTCAATTATCTTTTCTTATTTAACATTGACTCAAAAGCTTAGTGGCTTCATATAACAATGATTTGTTATGCTTAGTCATTTAGTGGTTGGACTGGGCTGGAAGGTCCAAGGTTTGAACAGTTTTCACTTACATATCTATTACTTGGGACTCTCCCACATTTCCCCATGTGGATAGCTTGGGCTTCCTCACAGCATGGTGGACTCAGGTAGACAGATTCCTTATATACCGGCTGACTTCTAAGAATGAGCATGGAATGTACCATGCTGCTGAAAAGCTATGTCAGAGCTTACACACATTGCATCTACTATAACATACTGGTCAGAGACAGCCTGAACTCAGGGCTCTGCCCTTTGGTAGAAAGAGTAGCACACATTTATGGAGTGGAGAAATCATGGCAACCATCTATAGAGACTACTGCTTTTGCTTTCCTCTTTATCTGTGGATCTCAGATGTGGCTTCTTATGGGTACTAATTCTCAACTTAGATGTCTCCTCAGAAAGGAAATCTCTGAACCCCATATAATGTTGCTCCCACCCATCTTATTTTATTTATGAATTTATCACTTCCCTAAATCTACTTGCTGAAGAAAAAAATAAAGCAAAAGCAAAAAAAATTCTGCCTGGATTTTATTATGAGTGCAACAGGAAGTCATCGTACGGTTTTTAGCAGGGATGTAATATCATCTGACAATCACTTTGAGAAGATACCTCTAGCTACTAGATAATAAGGTATTAAGAGTAAAATTAGGAAGATTTCTCAGGAAGCAATTAGTGATTCATCTAAGAAATCATGGTGGTTTTTTTTTAAAAAAAAAGACTATTGGCCTTGAAACTGGAAGGCAATAGACAGATCCAGGATGCATTATAGAGGATGAATTAAGAAAACACTCTGATGGTCTGGATGCAAGGTAAATGTGAGGAGCAAGAAAAATTCAAGAAATAATCTGATGTTTTTGGCTAATGTTTTGGGGAACTGGGAAGATGATGAGTTAATAATTTTAATTCTAGATATCTTATGGAAATCTAATAATAGACACTGTATTCTTCAATGGAAACTACTCAATTGCATTCTGGTCTCCTGACCTCTAGTGTATTTATTTAGCATCCTTCAATGTGCTTTTAGTTTTATTGCAAGGTAAAACTGTGTGTGGCGCTCAGCCTATAAAACTGTGTGTGGTACTCAGCATGGGTCACCCCATTACAGCCCATGGACCAAATCTGGTCCAACAATTGTTACTGGAAATACATTTTTATTCTGACACCACTAGGCCCGTTCATTTTTGTGTTGCCTGCAGCTGCTTTTGTGCTGCCACAGCGGAGTTGAGTAGCTGTGAAGGAGACCCACAAAGCCTAAAATACTTGTGCTGGTTTTTCACAAAAAAAGGTTCCTGACTCTTGGTACATCCTCTTGTATGACTTTTCTATTTAATGTGATGTGAAAACGAAGTACTGTGATATGATATCAAACATGAAAATCTGGGCTAAAGCTACAAATTTTTGTAAAAGTTAAACATTTTAGGTCTTTCTACTGCTCTCAGCTCCCACCCCTACCTTTGTGCTGCTAACCTTAGGGCAGAACAAGGTGTGCATTCATGTGCATTCATAGCATTTTTTCAATGACTACAGATGTGGCAACCCAACCCTATGGCTTTCTGTGTAAGAAAAATGTTTCGGTCATAAATATATTGAGGGGATCATAAGATATTAAAATTAAGGACTTACATTGGGCATAATTTCAGTCTTGAAAGAGATTTTGAGAAGCAATTACCTTTAAAAAATAATTATTTATCTTCCTCCAGTTTCCTACTTTGAAAGTGATTAAGACATAGCCTGAGGCTTGCTTCAGAATCTAAACAGCTGTGTCCATCAAGTTAAAAAAAAGAGAGAGAGAGAGAGAATGGGTAAGAATAAATGTGGTAACAAGGTTAGATTTATATTGAAGAGAAGGATCTCCATCAGCTGGTTGATGATACGCTATCACTGACGATTTAACTCAGCAGTGGGTTTTTGCTTGAGGCTTCGCATGTTTCATTTCGCTTGTGTCCCTAAGTCCTCTATAGAGTTAAAAATACAGGAAGGAATAAATAAATAAGTTAATTAATATGTACTTTGAAATTGAATTTTAGAATACTAGTATACTGTCATGAAAAATTCAAGGCGAAAAGAACCTAGATTTATTCAGAATGTCCCCAAAGGTAAGAAAATTCCTCCTAATGCCCAGGTTCCAACCCCTGTGTTTAACCTGACAAGAACAAGACTACATTCCTCTCACCTACCTTTGTTTTCTCACCAGAATATTTTCTCTCATGAGGATGGGGGCAAGTAGAGATACATTTGTTTTTCGCTACAGCGTCATATGATGTACCTGTGCTGCTTCTAACAGTAGATGCCACCTTGAACAGTCAGAAGTCCGTCTGTCTCCATCATTTGGCATATAAAATTTTCTGAAGTCAGCTTTAATTGTGGGCCTCCAGTGGATAGAGCTAATTTCCACAACTGTGGGGCCCTTTATGCAATATAGTAAAATAAATAATCAACAGACCTGACTTTATTCTGTAACTATTAACTTTAAATTATATATTTTTATAATAAAATGGAATGGTGGAAAGAGGAAGTTCTCTAGTGGAAAGATATGTGTTTAAATTCTATTGTTAATATTTTGACAAAGGTGCTACATTAGGCAGGATAACAGCCCCCCCCCCACAGCGCCCCCATGATGTTCTTTTCCTATTCCCTGGAAGGTGAATATGTCAGGTTCTGGAACAAAGGGCAATAAAGGCTGTGGTTGGAACTCAGGTTGCTAATCACCAGCTCTCTGACCTAGAAAGAACATGTGTGAAATGGTGGCAGAACATTCAGTGCTGGAAGATGTGATGTAGGAAAGACTCTACTGGTTTCTTTTGGCTTTGAAGATAGGATGGCCATGAGCCAAGGGATGAAGTGACTTCTAGAATCTGGAAAATGCAGGGAGCAGATTCTCTCCAGAGACTCCAGAAGACAGTGCACTCACCCAACATGTTGATGGTAGCCCAGTGAGATCCGTGTTAGATTTCTGATCTGTAGACCTGTAGCTAATCAGTTTCTCTGCCCTTTCCAGCAGCAGAAGGAAATTAAAACACTGATATACATGTGAAATCATTTGAATTTGTTTGAAGTACCTGAATACAAGTAAATCTTCAAAACCAAACACAAAAAATACATCCATTAAAATCAGTTCTACTTCAGTGAAACCAATTCAGGTTAGATTTTTCACTGGAGCCCATGTCACAAGAAGAGGAAAAAGAAACCTATTTGCAGTATATTTAACAATTATGTAAATGTCACTACAAAAATTCCCACAAAGTCAGACTCTTTTTACTGGTATTGTTTTCCATTTTCAAGGCTTTAACAAGCCCTGCCATCTTGATGGGGTTAACCATATACCACAAGCCCTGATACCTGTCTCAAGTTGAATTCCCACCTTTCACCTGTGTATGGGGTAACCTCTCCCCTGCTACACCCAGTATACCTTGCAAGTCTCTGTAAACAAAAATCCAACACACTCTGAATTAAAACCTCAACCCCACCTCTACCTATATCCTGTTTATGCAGAGTTTCAGGGAGTAGCACCTCTTTCCTCCAAATGGTCACATCAAGAATCTCAATATTTTGC
This sequence comes from Cebus imitator, assembly GCF_001604975.1. Classification (NCBI taxonomy): domain Eukaryota; kingdom Metazoa; phylum Chordata; class Mammalia; order Primates; family Cebidae; genus Cebus; species Cebus imitator. The sequence goes on from NW_016107454.1 coordinate 1,908,202, forward strand.
AATCACTCCCTATGTAATCAGCCCTAAATTCTAATTCTTGCAAATACTCAGATAACACTCATTTATTTTCTATTCTAATAGTCTGCTGTCAGAGCCTTATTTTAGATGATCTTTTAATTGATCTTCCTGCCTTCTGCCACTTGTCCTAATTGGTGCCATATTCTATATCCTGCATAATTAGAAAATCAGTTCCTTTTGGCCCCAGAACCTTCAGATATTGGTCATTGTCCCAAAATAAAGTGCAAGTCCCTGACAGTGACATTCCATATTTCCATAGCACAAGGCTGGAATATTTTTCTATATTGTCTCTGATTATTTTTCCTCTCAGATTTCATTTATAATCTAAAGAAATATTGAGGACACCAAAAAAGCTCTTATTTATGTTTGTTAGATTTATAGATAGTGTTTTAATTCATTTTCACACTACTGTAAAGAACTACCTAAAACTGAGTAATTTATGAAGGAAAAAGTTTTAACTGACTCACAGTTTTACATGGCTGGGGAAGCTTCAGGAAACTTACAATCAGAAAGTGAAGGGGAAGCAAGGTACCTCTTACATGGTGGTAAGAGAAAGAGGGCAAGTGGGTAAGTGCCACACTTTAAAACCATCAGATCTCGTAAGAACTCACTCACTATCACAAAAATAGCAAGGGGGAAACCTGCCCCATGATTCAGTAACCTGTCATCAGATCTCTTCCTTGACACATGGGGGTTATGGGAACTATAATTTGAGATGAGATTTGGGTGGGGACACAGGGCCAAACCATACCATTCTAACCCTGGACACTCTGAAATCTCATGTCCTTCTCACATTTCAAAATGCAGTAATGTCTTCCCAACAGTTCCCCAAAGTCTCGGCTCATTCCAGCATTATGTCAAATGTCCAAGTTAAAAGTGTCATTGGAGACATGGCAAATTCCTTCTGCCAATGAGCCTGTGAAATCAAAAGCAAGTTAGTTACTTGCAGAATACAATGGGAGTACAGTCATTGGGTAAATATGCCCATTCCAAGTGGGAGAAATTGTTCAAATTGAAGGGGCTGCAAGCCCCATGCAAGTCCAAAATTTAATAGAGCAGTCATTACCCCTTAAAGCTCCAAAATGATTTCCTTTGACTCCATGTCTCACATTTAAGCCACAATGATGCAAGAGGTATGCTTCCATGCCTTGGGAAGCTCTGCACCTGTGACTTTGCAGGGCACAGCCCCCTTCCAGAGTGTCTTCATGGTTCAGTGTCTGCAGCTTTTCCTGGAGTACTGTGCAAGCTATCAGTGGATATACCATTCTGGGGTCTGGTGAATGGTGTCCCTCTTCTCACAGCTTCCCTAGGCAGTGCCCCAATGGGGACAATGTGTGGGGGCTCTGACCTCAGATTTCCCCTTCTCACTGACCTAGCAGAGGTTCTCCATGAGGGCTCTGCTCCTGTCAGAGACTTCTGCCTAGACATCCAGGCATTTCTATATATCCTCTGAAATCTAGGCAGAAGCAGGCCCAAAACTACATGGAATTTTCCAGGGCTTGGGGTTAGCACCCTCTGAGGCAATGGCCAGAGCTGTACCTTGGCCCATTTTAGCCATGGCTGGGACTGGAGCTGCAGCAGCTGGGATACAGAGCACCGTGTCTCGAGGCTGCACAGAGCAGAAGAGTTGGCCCAGGAAACCATTTTTCCCTCCTAGGCCTCTGGGCTTGTGATGAGAGGGGCTGCTGTGAAGGTCTCTAAAATGCCCTGGAGATATTTTCCCCATTGTCTTTGTGATTAAACTTTCAGCTCCTTGTTACTTATGAAAATTTTTGCAGCTGGCTTGAATTTCTCCCCTAGAAAAATGGCTTTTTCTTTTCTGCTTCATTGTCAGCCTGCAGGTTTTCCAAATTTTTATTCTTTGCATCCCTTTTAGATGTTAAGTTCCAATTTTAAATCATTTCTTGGTGAACTCATATGACTGCATGCTTTCAGAAAAAGCTAGGTCATATTTTGAATGCTTTGCTGCTTAGAAATTCCTTCTGCCAGATACCTAAATCATCTCTCTCAAGTTCAAAGTTCCACAAATCTCTAGGGCAGGGGCAAAATGTCACCAGTGATTTTGCTAAAGCATAGCAAGAGTGATCTTTGTTCCACTTCCCAAAACTTTCTCATCACCAGCTGAGAACACCTCAGCCTGGACTTCATTGTCAATATCACTAGCAGGATTTTGGTCACCACCATTCAACAAGTCTCTAGGAAGTTTCAAACTTTCCCACATTTTTCTATCTTATTCTGAGTCCTACAAACTTTTCCAACCTCTGTTCATTACCAGTTCTAAAGTTAATTCCACATTTTCAGGTATCTTTATAGCAATGCCCCGCTTCTTTTAGTACAATTTTTTTGTGTTAATTCATTTACACACTGTTATAAAGAACCACTTGAGACTGGGTAATTTATGAAGAAGAAAAAGTTTAACTGACTCACAGTTCCACATGGCTGGGGAGACTTTAGGAAACTTACAGTTGTGGTGAAAGGCAAAGGAGAATCAAGGCACATTTTACATGGTGGCAGGAAAGAGAGAGAGTGAGGAGGGAGGTGCTACACTTTAAAACCATCAGATCTTGTGAGAACTCACTATCAGGAGAACAACAAGGGGGAAACTACCTCCATGATGCAATCACCTCCCACCAGGTTTCTTTCTCAGCATATGGGGATTACATTTCAAGATGAGATTTGGGTGGGGACACAGAGCCAAATCATATCAGGCAGAAGTCAAAAGTAAAATTTTTTAATTCTTTATTCATTAATTCATGCCAAAGTTATAACAATATCTCTATTATGTCCAAACCTAGCATTTGGGTTGATAAAACCTGTATTTTCCAAAGAAAGATTACTGAAAAGATTGACATTTTCCACCTTAGTAAATCTCTTTAACATCTGGCTCCATAAATGACAGCTGGATTATCATATATGTTTGTTCATTCAATCCATTTTTGCATGTTGATTTTTGTAAAGTGTGTACAGAAAATCCAGTTTTACACAATTATGTACTTGGGAAAGGCAGAAATATTTTAAATAGGCTTTCAGATGTTTGTGAATATTCTAAATTACAAACCAAAATTCAAGAAATGGTAGTTTTTAAAGTGTTACTTGCAATGTGAAACCTGAAGCCATGTAAATGAAGATTTTATACTCTGATACCTTATAGTGTCTCAGCTTAATTTTCAGTTTGAACAGATAATTTACCTATCATGCCTTGGTCATTTGTAATATCAGTTATTGGTCATTGGAAATATTTGTTTATGAAAATCTTGTAAATGTTGATAGATTTCATTATACAACATCTAGAAATCACATTCAATAGTATCACTACTGAGTTCATTTTAAAAGTCTTTAAGAAATGAGAAGCTATTAGGGTTATAGTGGCAAACACAAATTTCTGAAAACACTAAATTTTTCTTGCAAGTTTGATTTTTATCACAGGCAACCAATATTGTCACTTGTATTCCTTGAAGCATCGGTAATCCTTTACTTATTGTTGAGGCAACCTGCCAAATATTTTGCATATCTCAGCCTGAGAAACCACAGTTTCCACTATTAGCTCTTCTAAGTAAAAATGGTGTTGGATGAAAATTGTCTCGTTTAATGCACAGCTCAAAAAGTCACAGAAGCTCTTTTTCTGGAGATAACCATCATGCCTCAGTATATGGCAGAAGTGCAATTCTCATTTTGTCTCACAGGATATAAGACTTGCGCCCAAGGTTTGAGATTTCATACAACTAATGATATTTAATACTTTTACAAAGATATTCCTAAGAGAATTTACACTTTTCCTTCTGCATGTGAGATAGTGAAGAATACAGGGATTACTTATATCAACTGGTACCACTGCCTTGATTTGTGGTAAGGTGCCAGCAGTGTGTGCTGTGCGTCAAACTGTTTCACTTCCCATCTCCTTCGTATTGCTCACATCATTTGCTTGCTCACAACTTTCCTCACTATTGCACACCAAGTCAACAACAGAGTGTTCCTCACTCTCACTTTTATTTTTGCTGTAATCTATAACTGGGATTTTACCTGCCTGTCTAGAATGGACTCTTCTTGAGGGCAAGGACCATTTCTAATTAAATTTACCTTACAGAAAATGCAGCGGTAATAAATGTTTGTCTAATGTAATTGAAAACTTTTTCTTGAAGAAAATCATTTTCCAGGTGTCCTCATTTTTTTCTTTTTTAGTAGCTGGAATATTCAATGCAAGTACTGTATATCTATCTTTCAGTCTCAAGAGCGTTTCCCACATTTAGCCCTAAGAATAATAATAATCAAGTTTCTTGTCAGAACTTGATTATTGTTATAAAAAATTTCAAACCAAGATCATCCCTTTTTTAAAAGTTACAATGGATGAAATTATAGAAACTCTAAAACAAGCCTAATTACATCCTAACCCTCACTCTACCATGGAAGATCGCCTTAATACTGGTGATCAAGTAGATTTCCCTAGGGTGTCTTCAGTAGAGCCTGTGCTATTGCTTCATGAGTATTTTCAGGGAATTCTGTGCATTCCTTTCAAATGATGCCACATGTGTGATTACTCTGGCTTTCACAGTCATCACAAATATGTGGACACTTGCTGGTGACCTTATCCAGAAAGCTGGATGCTTGGAAAGAGAGCTCCCTGCCAATTAGTGCCAAGTGGTGCACCACCATTTTCATAAGGCTGTGCGACTGCTGATGTGCAAACACGAGATGGTAAAGCCCTTACAGAGTTGATTAATTTCTTTCATTTCTAAGGATTCAGAAACCACTGATTTATGTCAGAAACATGGGCTTTGCCCTGAATATTTTGGGGTAGTCGTTGTATCCTGGAGGTTCAGTCTGTGGCAGGGAAGAAGAGGGTTATGGTTCTGGGTCCCAAGACTTAGAAAGGGACATCAGCTGTCACTGAGAAGACTGCAGAAAGTAAAAGGATGTCATGAGTCACCCACTGTAACTTTCACAATAAAACAATAGAGGGAAGAAAACACTGAGACCAAGAACAAACATGCTGCTGCCTTTTATACAGTAGGAGCCTTTAAATTCATTTTCCTTCTTTGATTTCTTCAAGAAGTGGACATGTGGCACCAAAATGTGAAACAAAAGTCTACCGTCATTAACAAATAATCACTAGAATTTCACACACATATTTTGAGCTGAGTGACAGTTTTTAAAAATTCCTACACACCACATGAAAAAATCAGATTGCATTTGGAAATTAAGCAACATAGAAAGGCTTGTTGGCTTTTTAACTTTTATACATAGTAATTAATCTTCTAGCATTTTATAGTCCTAAAATCTCTTTCATGTACATTATCTTATATCTCACTCCATCTCTGTGAAGTAGATATTATTTTCATTTTAAAGAAGTCATAACTGTTTTTGATAAAGTTGTGTGTCAAGCAGAGATACATTCAGCTGTTATTCTGAAGTACACGATCAAGCACTGTGTGGTGGTCCCAGGAAGTTACCAGAAACACAGATGTCTTCATTTTTCTGCTGACATCATTTGTTTCTATCTTTAAGATTGAGAGATGGCTACTGTAGGCCTGGCCATTGATTTGAGTTTCTGGCCAAGAAAAGGGGAAAGACAGGAAGCAGTAGAGCATTCACTTCCTAGATGAGTCAGCCTACTTTAAAGGATATTTTCTAGAACTTACACTAATAACTATTTCTGACCACATATAGTTGACCACTAAATATATCTGCAAAGGAGACTGAGAAATGTAATCTTCTGCTGTTGCTTTGCTATTCCAAATAAAAGTAGGATTCTATTTCTGAGGAAGAATCTTAACCATCTTCCTGCAGATGGTTATTCTGTTACAGAGCTGAAGCTTTGCAGATTTTAAGCCCATCCCTGTTTCTTGTACTTTTCAAACTACTTATCAGTCTCTTCCCACTCTCAAACAAAGCATCCCTACCTTGTGCAGTTCATTCTGTCTTCCTGATTATCTCTTTTACGTCAAGGACACCCGCATTCCCCAGTGTTTCAACTGAAGTGGCTCAATGTCAGTGCTCCCACAACTCACAGTAGAAGCAAACGTAAATCTTCTCTTAAAAAAAAAAAATCCTCAGATTAGGGATTCTGGTTTTCCATAAACTAAAATCAATGAAATATGAAAGAGCACAATTAAAAATCAGCAAACATACAAAATTGTCATCATCACGAATGAGAGTCAGATAGAAAAGCAAACATTACATTTAGACTCCCTGATATTGAAATTATAAGAAAAATAATACTTAGCCTTGTGAATATCATATATGTTTATGGCTTTTAAAAATTAATACACTGAGAAAGCTGTAAGAAACTATCCAAGATTATAAGAGAGCTTTGAAAAATAACCACATAAAATTTTTATACATATATATGTATATATATATATATGTGTGTGTGTTTGTACTATATATTTGTATATACAACCATATATGCATACTATATATTTGTATACACAACCATATATGCATCATGTCTCATGCATATGTATGAGACATGATAGTTCAATTAATTATTAAATAGCTGATTAAAGAGAAACGGCAGATTCACTAATAGATCTTCAAAAATTACCTAGAATACAGCCCAGAGGCACAAGTCAGAAAAAATGAAGAATTCAAGAGGTAACGAGAATGTTATTTCTACCAGGCATCTAATGGGATTCCAAAGAAGAAACTACTAAAAATAGAGGAAAAAGATATCTGAACAGATAATAAAAAGTAAGTTTTTAAGACTAATGAAATGCTTGAATCCACAGTAAGATCCTAAGTTAGAAGGAAAATATAACATGTACCAAACAGAATAAATACAAAGAAAACTACATTTAGATGAATGATATTGAAACCAATGAACTGCAGTGTCAAAAAGAGGTTTTTAAGTAGAGAAAAAAGAGATTCTTAAAAATAATTGGACAAAAGACTTATATTGCTCTTCTTCATTTAATAATGGAAACTAGAAGGCAGTGGACAGTATGTACTCAAAATGATGAGATAAAAATGATTGTCACTTCTCAATTATATATTCAGAAAATGATTTTATGGGTGAAAGTAATGGCATTTTATTATCAGTAAATTAATAAAATTTACTACCAACACACCATACCAGCAACAATGCTATCATAATAGAAGTCTGCAGAGATTTAGGGTTGGTGCAAGGAAAAATCAGCATAATTGATTCTAAAATATTTTCACTATTAGGATGGAGCTTAAGACATAAACTTTAGAGTTGCTTAATTGGATATGTTAAAATTTAAAAGGTAACAAAATAAGTGCAAGTAGATGCTTCATAGTTTATCAAATAAAAGAAAACACAATAATTGATTAGATTTTTAGAACTCCAATCACTAAAAAAGGAAGAAAATAAAATATACATTGAAAAATCAAGACAAAATCAATGACTTAGCTGTCCCGGTTAGGCAATAAAACTAACAAATATATAAAACCTAGAAAGAAAAAAGAAAAAAGTTTGTCAATATTAATCAATAATATTATTTAAACATAAATTTAATACAGCCTCAGCTTATGGTCAAAATGGAATAACAGGGACAATATTTACTCTCCCACTTGGAAAAACTAAAAACAATAAGACAACATACATGAAACTGATTCTCAAGACATTGCACATCAGACACTGAAGTAAAGTGATTCCCCAAAAATATGAAAGATGCGTAGTGAGTACTCTGATTCCCACAGCTTGTTACCTAGAAAGATGTCTGAGTTGTGGTAAAGGAGCAACATTTACCAAGATTGCGCCTTGTGATGGCACAATCTTGACTCACTGCAACCACGTCTCCTGGGTTCAAGTGATTCTCCTGCCTCAGCCTCCTGAGGAGCTGGGATTACAGGCGCCCACACCACACCTGGCCAATTTTTGTATTTTTAGTAGAGATGGGTTTTCACCATGTTGGCCAGGCTGGTCTCAGGATTTCGACCTCCCAAAAGTGCTGGGATTACAGGTATGAGCCACTGCGGCCAGCTAGAACATTTTTTATTTGAAATCCTGGCAGAGGTTGAGGAGACAGTCCAGGATGGACAAGGCTATGGCAACTCACAGGACAGAGCATCAAAAAGAAGAAAGCAGCACAGGCAGAATTCTGCAGAACTGTGGAGAGTCTTCCTTTAGTATTCAGCAGGCTACTGGTCATCACATGAGTATGAGGGAAATATCTGAAGAAACATCTCCCTAAAGGCTTTAGAGTAATCGGTGCCTGTAGCTCATGTGAATAAGGGAGTAGTGTCTGTTCCTACTAGTTAGAGTCACAAATCACATAGTGCACAAAACAGCAGACACAGCATCACAGAGGGTTTTACCCCAGTCAAGGCACAAAACAGGCTAAATGCTTCTCTAGTCCCAACTTTGCTAGTTGGGGCTAGTTGGAAGACCCTAAAGAGTCAAATGCCTCCCAGTAACCTAAACATATCCCAATGCTTAAGAATAATTATTGAAATGCAAAAACATCTAGCACAAAACTAGGTAAAATATGCAAAGTTATAAATGACATCAATAGCAACTCAGCAGGCATGCAAAGGAGCAGAAAAATGCAACAATTGAGAATAAAGCTCAGTTACTATTAACTAACTAGAAATGACATATGATAAAATTGGTAGATATGGACACTAAAAGATTTATTGTAAATATGTTTCATTTGTTTAAGAAGCAAAAGGTTGAGTTGAACATATGTGGAGGCAAGGAAGATACAGGAAAACACATATTTAGATTCTAGAGCTGAAAACTCGTGTCTAAGATGGAAAATACACTAGATGAAAACAATAACTGATTTATCATTGCCAAAAAAAGGCATTAGTCAACTAGAAATAAAGTAAAAACTATACACATTTAATGTCAGACAGGGAAAGAGCTGAACAAAGGAACAGAGCATCACTGAGATGTGGGACATCTTCAAGTAGTCCAGCAGACATATAATTAGAGTGAAGGAGAGGGAGAGAGGTCATCCAAAATAATTTTATTTATTTACTTTTTGAGACAGGTTCCTGTTTTGAGACAGGTTCTCATTCCTGTTGCACAGGCTGCAGTGCAGTACTATGATTACAGCTTACCGCAGCCTTAACTTCCCAGGCTCAAGCAATCCTCCCACCTAAGGCTCCTGAGTAGCTGGGATTACCGTCACACACCACCACACCTGGCTAATTTTGTTGTTGTTGTTGTTGTTGAGATGGAGTTTTGCCATGTTGCCCAGGCTAGTCTCAAACTCGTGGGCTCAATTGATCTGCCCACCTCAGCCTCCTAAAATGCTAGAATTACAGGTATGAGCCACTGCACCTGGAGAAAAATGATTTTTAAAATTAAATTTGATGACAATTACAAGCATATATTTAATACATTCAAGAAACCTCAAATAATAGGAACAAATATGTATATGTAAATACACATATAGGGATATAATGACCTTTAAAAATGTGATTTTGTGACAGAAAAATCCTTAAAAGTATCCAGCAGAAAATGGCAAATTATGTACAGAAAACAAATTAAAGATGATAGAACTTTTTTTTTTTTTTAATTGAGACAGAGTATCACTGTGTTGCCCAGGCTGGGGTGCAATGGTGCAATCTTGGCTCACTACAGCCACCTCTGGGGTTCAAGTGATTCTCCTGCCTCAGCTTTCTGAGGCGCTGGGATTACAGGCAGCCACACCACGACTGGCTAATTTTTGTACTTTTAGTAGAGATGGGGTTTTACCATGTCGGCCAGGCTGGTCTCAGGAGTTCAACCTCCCGAAAGTGCTGGGATTACAGGTGTGAGCCACTGTGGCCGGCCTAGAACATTTATTTGAAATAGCCTAAGTCTAAATACAGTGACATAACATTATTAAAGTACTGAAAAAAAACTTTTTAATGATAAAACCAATTTGCACTAGAATTATCTACTCAGCAAAAACATCTTTCAAAAGTGAAGGCAAAATACTTTTACACTTGCAAAGAAAACCTATACTATATAGAAATGAAAAAGAAGAAAAAGAAAATTATACAGAAAACAAATTCTCCATAAAGAATTCCAGAAATGCAACCATTTGTATATATAAAGACATTAATTTTTTCAGATTGTTTAAGTCTCTTTACCAATAATTAAATATTTAAAAGAAAAATAGAATTATATGGTGCATTTGTAAAAGTAGAATATAAAATAAGAATGGAACAAAAAAAAGGAAGGAAAAAACTGAAAGTAAATTATTTAGGAGTTCTATGTATACCTGGAATGATATAATCTCAGTTGCTGGTAGACTGTAGTAAGTTAAAAATGCATAGTGTAAATTCTAAATCAAATCTTGCTATAACTCAACAATGTGTTATATCCAATAAAGCAATAAATAAAATAAAATGGAATTGTAAAATTTCTGAATTTACCCAAAGGAATGAAACAAAGAGGAAAGGAGAGCAAAGTAGAGACGGGACACATAGCAACAAATAGAAAAGTGGTACATTAAATTTCAACATGCCAAATATCACATTTATTGTTACATTAAATGTAACAACAAAATTAACAGGAGAATAGTTTTAGATTAAATAAGATAACAGTCTTAATCATATGGGATTACAGAAACCCAATTTTAGTATAAAGACAAATTTTTAAGTAAAATGCACACTATCAAAACTAAAAATTGGAGTAGCTATATTAATTAGACAAAGTAGATTTTAGAACACAGATTATTACCAGGAATAAAAACAATTTCGTAATGAGAAATTTTCTAATGCAAGGGCCAATTCACAAGGGGAAAAGCAATCTTAGGTGGTTTTGTACGTAATAATAAAGCTTTAAAATATATAAAGAAGCAAGCTGGTAGAACTACAGTGAGATCTAGAGAAATACACAGAAGTACTCAGATACTTTACTACTTATCTACAGTACATAGAACAAAGAGGCAGAAAATCAGTAAGGATATGAAAGGTTTAAATAGTATTATAACCAACTTGATCTAGTTGATATTTATGAAACACCCCACCCACCTTCAGCATAATAAACATACTTTTCAAGTGCACATGGAACATCAACTAAAATTGAATATATGCAGATTAAAAAAACAATTCTTAATACATTTAAAAATATTCAAATCACAAAAAGTATTCTTAGAGCACAGTGTAATTAAACTAGATAAACTACATAAACATACAAACTGGTATTTTAAAACTGAAAAGTATTTTAAACAGAAGCATTTTAAAACTGAAAAATAGTTCCTTAACTATTACATGGATTTGAGAATGAATTTAAAAAGAATTAAAAGTATTTTGAACTGAAAGAAAAGAAAAAGACAAACCATTACAATCTGTGCTGTGTAGCTAGACCAGTAGTTAGGAGGAACTTAGAGCACTGATTATTGCATTAGAAAAGGTGAAATTCCTAAGTCTGTGATTCCAGTATCTGCCAAAGTCAGGCAAAGAAGAGAAAAAAAAGTAAAGTAAAAATCAGAAAATCAATGTCAAAAGCTGATCCTACGAGTAATCAATAAAACTGACAAACCTTTCAGAATAATAAAAACAAAACAAATTACTTATGTGCTTGCTTCGGCAGCACATATACTAAAATTGGAATGATACAGAGAATATTAGCATGGTCCAAAAATAAAAAAAAGTAAAAAAGTATAAAAAAATTACTTATATAAGGAATGAAAACAGTGACATTATTACACTCCTAAAAAATACTAAAAAGTTAAAAGAAAATTATAAAACTGTTGAAATAATTAAATTAACGAGCTAAATACATACACACTCCCACACACACGTGCGTGCATACACACACACCTTGTTTTAGGTAAGAACACTCAATATTGTTAAAATACACATTTCCCCCATGTTGACTTATGATTCAAAGCATTGCAATTAAAATCTCAGCATGATTTTTTTCTCAGAAATTGGATAATTGTTTTGAAAATTCATATGGAAGTTCAAAGGACTAAAACTTCCAAAACATCTTTAAAAGAAGAACACAGATGAATGACTAACACTCTCTGATTTCAAGACACTGTGGTGTTGGTTAAAAATGACGTGGAATAGAAGACTCCAGAAACAGACCTACCCATGTATTACCATCTGAAATTTCCAAAAATGTGCAAAAGTAATTTAATGGAAAAATCCTAGGCTTTTTCATTTGTGTTCTTATTACAACTGGAGATATGTATACAATAAAACAAAGCAAAAGAAAAGGAGGGCTTCAAACCATAACTTGCATTTTATAAAAAATAAACTTAAAATTGATGATATATTGTCCAAGTGTGGTGGCTCATGCCTGTAATCCCAACTCTTTGGGAGGAAGAGGTGGGTGGATCACTTGGCGTCAGGAGCTGGAGACTGGTGTGGCCAATGTGGTAAAACCCTGTCTTTACTAAAAATACAAAAAAAA
>NW_016107454.1:1920592-2001561 GCF_001604975.1 Cebus imitator
AAAAAAAAAAAAGCATAGGAGAAAGCTATTGTGGCCTTAGGTTAGGCAAATATTTCTTAGATTTCAAATTAAAAACACAATCCATAAATAAGAAATTAAAGAATTAAACTTTTCAAAATTAAAACAACTACAACAACAAATTTTGCTCTTTGAAACACACTTTAAAAAATGAAAACACAAGCCAAATACTGGGAGAAACAAATCATTGCAAATTATATCAAACAAAAAACTAGTATCTATGCTATCTTAAGAACTATGACAAGTCAGTTAATCCAATTTTTAAAACTTGGGCAAAATATTATTTAAACAGACATTTCACCAAAAATGTATAAGAATGGCAAATTCGCACTTGAAAAACTGTTCAACACTATGGATCATTAATGAAATAAAACTTAAAATGTTAATTTATAAGTAATAACACTTTATTAGAACACAATTGTTAATGTATTAAATTTAAATAATTTAAAAAGTTTCACCATAAAAAGTGTTGTCAAGGATATGAACACATTAGAACACTCAAACACTAGCTGGTGAAAATGTAAAATAGTCCAATGAATTTAAAAACGAGTTTTTCTGTTTTTGAGAGTGTTAAACATGTACCTGCAGATGATCCAGCCATTCTATACCTAGACAGCTACCCAATGGAAATTAAAATGCATGATCATACAAGTGTGGTACATGAATGTTCAAAGCAGATTTATTTGAAATAGCTAAAAACTGTAAGTAACACAACCACCAAAACTTGAACTAACCAACACGTTTTTAAATATCCATCCAATAAAATATTACTCAGCAGTAAAAATGAATGAACAGTAGGTACATGAAACAAGTTAAACAAATCTCCAATAACTATGCAGAATGAAAATGGCCAAAAATGTGTAAACCTTATTATTACATTTATATAAAATTTTACAGGATGCCAGCTAATCTACAGTGACACAGTGCAGATCCTTGGTTGTGGATAACGAGGTGGGAGGAGGAGAAGAAGAAGGGAATAGAAAGCACTAAGCATTGGGGGTGAGGAATCTGCTCTATTGATTTTGGTGATGGTTTCATGTATTCAAATATGAGTTGAAACTTGTCAGATTGTGCATTTTAAATATGCTTAGCTTCTTTTACAAAAATCACACCTCAAGAAAGCTGTTATAATAGATTTAGGGAAACATATTAGGAAATGCTCTTATGACCAACAACATATCACAAAATCTACAATTCTTAACAAGAAGTCAACTGAAGATCCAAGGGAAAAACTTGTAAGTCAAGACACTATAAAAAATACAAACATAAGGCTTGGTTCGGTGGCTTGCACCTACAATCTCAGCACTTTGGGAAGCCAAGGCAGTTGGATCACTTGAGCCCTGCAGTTTGAGACCAGCCTGGGAAACATGAAGAAACCTTGTCTCTACAAAAACAATTACAAAAAATAGCCAGGCATGGTGATGTGCACATGTAGTCCCAGCTACTTGGGAGGCTGAGGCAGGAAAATTGCTTGAGCCTGGGAGGTGGAGGCTGCAGTGAGCTGAGATGGCAACACTGCACTTCAGCCTGGGCTACAGATTGAGACTCTGTCTCAAAAAGAAACAAAAGACAAAAAAACAAACAAACAAACAAAAAACATAAACAGCACACTAGAAGATAAAACAATACATGTTAACAAAAGAACCCTAAACAAACAGTAACAAATAGCCCAATGGAAACTGGACAAATGACGTAAACAATGATTTCACAGACTAGGAAACACCGATGACATACACACTAATCTCATCCTCAGTCAGAAAACAATTCACATTTTAACCACAATAATTTGCCATTCTTTAGAGACTAAATTGAAAATAAATTAAGAGGTATGATAATACCAAGTGGTAGAGAGGAGAGACCAAAGCTCTTAAATGATGTTATGGTATAAATTTCTCCAAGAAATTTGAGGAAATTATTTGACACAACACGATGTAAACTTCAGCATTCACTGGAAACCTGACTCAACAAGTATCTTCCCAGGTATGTACCCTAGGGAAAATGTCACAAATGTGCAGCTAGAGACATTCACAAACTTGTTCATAACTGCATTTTTCTTAGTAATAAAAATTGGAACCAAAATGTTCATAATGGAAGAAAAGAAATATAAATACAAAAAGGTGTATTATACAGCAATGAAAATGAGTGCACTACGGTTACATGCAATAGCATCTATGGTGATTGAAAACAAACTAGTTGGTGAAAATAACAAGTTTTATATAACTATGAATACTAAGATACCATTTTGTTTATGTTAAAAAAGAAGTAAAATTAAGAAATAAAGATATATCATATGTTATTGAATCTATTTTTATTTTTATTTATTTATTTATTTATTTTGAGACGGAGTTTCGCTCTTGTTACCCAGGCTGGAGTGCAATGGCGCGATCTCGGCTCACTGCAACCTCTGTCTCCTGGGTTCAGGCAATTCTCCTGCCTCAGCCTCCTGAGTCGCTGGGATTACAGGCACGCGCCACCATGCCCAGCTAATTTTTTGTATTTTTAGTAGAGACGGGGTNCTCCTGGGTTCAGGCAATTCTCCTGCCTCAGCCTCCTGAGTCGCTGGGATTACAGGCACGCGCCACCATGCCCAGCTAATTTTTTGTATTTTTAGTAGAGACGGGGTTTCACCATGTTGACCAGGATGGTCTCGATCTCTTGACCTCGTGATCCACCCGCCTCGGCCTCCCAAAGTGCTGGGATTACAGGCTTGAGCCACCGCGCCCGGCCGAATCTATTTTTAAAAGCAAATGAAGGCTGGAAGCAGTGTCTCATGCCTATAATCCTAGCACTTTGAGAAGCCGAGGTCAGAGGCTCATCTGAGGTCAGGAGTTCAAGACCAGCCTGGCCAATATGGTGAAACCTCATCTCCACTAAAAATACAAAAATTATCTGGGTGTTGTGGTGTGCGCCTGTAATCCCAGCTACATGGGAGGCTGAGGCAGGAGAATCTTTTGAACCCAGGAGGCGGAGGTTGCAGTAAGCTGAGATCTCACCACTGCACTTCAGCCTGGGCAACAGAGACTCTCTCTTAAAAAAAATATATCAAATGAATAATAGACACAAAGTTTAGAATAATTATTATCTTGGAGGAGGAGGCTAGAGAATCAATAGGTGAGAAAGAAATGCTCAAATAGATTCAGTAGAGGGATAAGGTAGACATCTGGTGTGAAAGGGTAGATTCCTAGTGTTCATTATATGATGCTTCCTAACCCATATACATTAAACATATTCCTCATATACATCATATTAAAAACCTATAAGGCTTTAGAGGGTAAGAAATTTAAATGATAGGTTATATGTGAAAGGCTGTTCTTATGCATTTTGGGAGAGGAGAAGGGATAATATACTGACTTTGGGGGAGGGATAATCTGGTCCATTTCCAATGCTGGGTTTCTTCTAAACACTCCTATTAACCCACTCACCACATGTGCTCTTTCATAGACACTTCTATGTAGATGAAGTGTGTTACAAGTCACTTAAAACATCCTTTGTAACTCTGGGCCTACATTACTACGTCAAGGGGATTTCAGGGATCCCCAAGGTTCAGCATTTGCAGAATGACTCCAAAGACTCAAAATATAGTTGTACTCATAGCTAACATTTCTTACAGTTAAAGGATAAAACACAAAGTCAGAGAAAGGAAAGAATTTGGAAGAAAATTAGATGCAAGTTTCGAAGCAGCATTCTCTTCCAGTGAGGTTGCAGAGGACACACTTAATTTCCACAGCAATGTGTCCTGACAACACATGGGAAGTGCTGTCTTCCAGAGAAGCACATTAAAGACTTAGAACCCAGGGTCTTCACCAGGGGCTCATCACATAGGCGTCCATTGTCCAGATCATACCCATACTTGAGACCTCCAGAGAGAAAGCAGGAGCTAAGCATAGCCTGTGCTGGGTGCACTGTTCAGGCACAGTGAGCCATGCTTACCATTCAGGGAAGATTTTATAGGAGCTTGGCATGTGGTCACCAGCTAAATTCCCAGACCCCAGACAAGGGTGAACTTCCTTTCTATGGAGGACAATCTTAGCCTGCCACACAGGGGGACCCCCCAAAATCTAAGTACAAAAATGAAATAATTAGTCAAACGTTTTGCTTCCAGAATGGATTATACTAGACAGAGATACCTACAAGAGCATTCTTCGAGCTTCTCCTAGGAGAGGGAGAGAAACACCATGCCCCGTGTTGGGGACAGAAAGCCCAGGAGCAGGGACTATGGTCCTTTCCCCTGAGGAGATTGCAGTACATCCAGAGAAACAAGCCATAGACAGAAAAGATGCCCAGTGATCCATGGATTCCATACAAGCTCAAGAGAAATAGATGTGTCACGACCAAGTGAAAAAAAATGAAGTGTTTATATTCTAACTGGTGTCTGCCTTTAGGCGATTCCCATACAAACCACTTTCTCTACACTTAGGAAAGTGGTTATTACTGTTAAACACGCTTCTAAAGCTCATGCAATTAAACAATGAAAGAAACATTATTTAGCATAACAGGGTGAATTATCACATGCCTATTAGGAGCTGAATATTTTACTTAAGTTTAAATATAATGATGTGGAGAGGTAGAAAGTGGACATTTGCTAGTAATTTAAGCAAGATACAGAATTATTAATTCTTAGAAAACATTATGTACCTAAACACTGAATTTCAAGAAATGATGCTTTTTTTTTTTTTTTTTTTTTGAGACGGAGTTTCGCTCTTTTTACCCAGGCTGGAGTGCAATGGCTTGATCTCAGCTCACCACAACCTCCACCTCACCACAACCTCCGCCTCCTAGAAATTCTCCAAGAAATTCTCCTACCTCAGCATCCCAAGTAGCTGGGACTACAGGTGCACCCCACCATGCCCAGCTAATTTTTGTATTTTTAGTAGAGACGGTGTTTCACCTTGTTGACCAGGATGGTCTCGATCTTTCGACCTCGTGATCCACCCGCCTCGGCCTCTCAAAGTGCTGGGATTATAGGTGTGAGCCACCGTGACCAGCCCGAAATGGTGCATTTTTAACCACTAATATGATGTGACACATGTCAACAGCAAGGAAAGGGTTAGCTCAGTTACGCTGTTTTAGAAGTGTCAGCACTGAAGAATCCCTGCACCTAAGGAAAATCTGAATATGTTTGTAGAAAAAAAAAATTATAATAGGATTTACATATTTTAAATAACAAAAGTAACATGTCTTCACTAAGGTAAAAGGACAATACAAATTATAAAGAGAATAAGAAAATCACTTATAATCTCAGTCTCTAGAGAAAACTGCTGTTTTTATTTTATTGTATTTCATTTAAAGCTCTCTTTGATTTACATGTTTTATATGTATGTTCTCTGTCTCTGTATATATATATATATATATATATGCATGTTTTTTACATCTGCATGTTTATACATGTACATAGTGTGATTATAAAAGCTAAATAACATTTTTTTGACTTTGACTAAAAAATCATTTAAAATAAAGATCTGTTAATAGAACGCTCTCAATTACAAGAAAAGGAAATTAAGAATCCCAAGGCTAAAATTTAACCCATGTCACTTGCTTATATCTTTAATCAGTAATTAAAGAGTTTTGCTAATTTTGTTCAAGAGGAACGAGTTTCTTTCTTAATGGCCTGCAGTCATTCAGCTAGATCAATGATGTAATCATGTTGCCATGCCACCAGCTTGGTCTGAAACCCTTTTTGTAGAATTCTTTACAGATCACGGTGAAGTGTTTTCAGGTTAAAATGACCTGAAGTGCTCAAGGAAACCTCATGTATTCATCCAGTAATGATCTGAACCTAGAATGTACATATAAAATCTCTTCATCAACTTTTCGTCTACAATGAAGCAGTTTCAAGGGCACAATCAGTGTGGTTTCTTACACAGAAATTGCCATCTTCTAAGTATTATAAGGGTCTGGTCGTGAACTCATGCCTTTTTTTTATGCATTCCCACAAATTTGGTTACCATTCAAAATAACTATCCCTGCAGCAAAAAACATAATTATGTCTTAATAATTTTGTCCATTTTATCTTAGTGTGGATTTAATGTTGAATCTATCTGTGTAAAATCACCTGGAAAATCAGAAAGTTTAACAATATTTTTATATAATTTGAAGGCATGGTTATTTTTCATAGACAATTTTTTTCCACTTATGTCACAAATTTTTACTAATGCTCAAAAAATAAAAAGAAAACATAAAATGATAGGTCTGGGTTATCACATAAATTATAGTAATTACAAAGGATCATTAAAGAATTGTTTGTGTTTATCAGTCACATAGGAATGAAACTCCGTTATCCCATGTCCCGAGGTAGCAGGGATTATCTGTAAGGATAATCTGTAAAGTAGCAGGTAAACTACCGTAAAGTAGCAGGTAAACTAGCAAAATGTTTAAGATAACATGGTCCAATTTGGATTCATGAAACTGAGCTACCTAACTTTGCTTTTAATAAAACATCCTTCTCATCATATTTCCAGGCCTGCTATATGAATTCATGTTTACATACTATGCCACATCAATGAAAATATATATGATATTTTACATATGTATATATTACGTATACATGTGTCTATGTATGTTTAAGTGTGCAGGCTCATACATATATGTGCACACAGGTGTATATGTAAATATGATGTACAAATCTAAAATTGGATGGTATGCTATAGGTATTTTCTTAGTAAGTGTCCACAGTAAAATAACATTGAGATTCGTGTATTAGTATCCACATTCTAAAGATGAGAAGAAGGAACAAGCTAATTATGAATGAATTACCTTCCCATCGTGGTCGCAGGGTAAACTGTCTGTCCTTTTTCACTGCATCTTTTCACTGGCTCTTAACAAACAAGACATGGTCTTTTGTCCCGGGTTCAGTTAGTTGTATGTTCTTGTTTCACACACAGCACTTCCATGAGCTGTGAACATACACTCCCTTTGGCATGTCCAGTCCCCGTGGGTTCACTATGAGCAAGAGTCACTTCATTCACATTTACAGGGCCTTGGACTGTTAGTATCATTTTCAGCTTCGCTGTTTCTCACAATGAACTGCGAGCCCATGGAGAATATTTCATAGCCATGCTTCCAACTCCAGTGTTTGCAGCGGTGGTACTCTTGCTGCCAGACAGGTCTCATCTCGAGTATCACCTCCTTTCTTCTCATCTCTTAAAGTATCACCTCCGGCTTGCATTTCTTCACTGGGTTCATCAGTATACAAACACCTCCTATGCGTCTGTCTGTTATCTGTCGCCCCTCTGGAGCTCCGTCTTGCTTGCCTCAGTGCTCTCAGCATTCAGAGCAGTGCCTTGTGTATGAAGTGCTTGAAAGGATTATTATAAACTATTAATAATTTTTGTTGTTTGTAAAGAATAAATAAACATGAAATTTTTTTGAACAGTAAAAATAAGATGAATTTTTGGTGTTGACTGCCTTCACATGCCATGTTCACATGTTCACATGCTATGTCCTCTTGTCACTTAAAGACCAGCTATGGGTGGCCTCCCCTGGTTTGTCTACAACAGGGGAGGCCCCATGGAAGAGGTGATATGTGCATAATTTTCAGTGATTTTTTAGATCAATGTTACTATCCCATTGTGTGTATGTGAAAATGAAGCTCATATATTTTGAAAAACTTGCCAAGATGCACCTGCCCCTGGAAACAGCTGAATGTAAATCTCAGGTTGGAATGACTCCAAGTGCAAAGTTGTTCAAATCTTCATGCCAGGTTAGGGCAACACTGAGGGGCAGATGGCCTCTCCGTCAGCTCCACCAGGGCTGGCTGTCAGGTGTGACCGTGCATGGGTGCTGTGTCTGTATCCTCACCAAAGTCCACAGCAACGTCTGCATGCATGCTTACACACACGTTTACTCATTTTTTTTTGTGTTTCTGTTTATGGATCTAGTAACTATTAAATTTTACTTAGGTGTTTTTATCACTTAGAAAATCCTTAGACAGCTGGGTGCGGTGGCTCACGCCTGTAATCCCAGCACTTTGGAAGTCCAAGGCAGATGGATTGCCGGAGGTCAGGAGTTTGAGACCAGCCTGACCAACATGGTGAAACCCCATCTCTACTGCAAATACAAAATTAGCCAGGCATGTTGGTGCATGCCTATAAGCCCAGCTACGTAGGAGGCTGAGGCAGGAGAATCGCTTGAACCCGGAAGGCAGAGGTTGCAGTGAGTGAGCGGAGATTGTGCCATTGCACTCCAGCCTGGACAACAAGAGCAAAACTGTCTCAAAAAAAAAAAAAAATCCTTAGACACATTCAATTATTTACTTGTTGCAGAACTTTCAAATATACTGAGTGCTCTGTGAATGGTTTTTATTTTGCTCAAAATTCAGTGAGATTTCAAATTTGCGAATGCCATCGACAACATCCACTTTGTCTCTTTCAAACTGATATTCTCTGTCCTACTCTGAATAAATAGAGGCCCTGAAATTCACTTGCTGGTGATTTGAACTCATCTCACTTTTTATACTGGATTTTTTTTCAGTATATTAGATGTTTTCCTCCTCTCTGATGTGTCTCCATCATTCACCAGCCCACAAATACCTGGGCTGGAGGGAGGGGAGTGGGTGCTGTAGGTCATTAAAAGTGCCTTTTGCCTCCCGTCGGAATACCTCCGATAGTTCTGGCCCACACTTGTAAGAGGGAGCTCAGCACACCAAAAGCTGTGCAAATTCAAATAACTTCAATAGTGAGAGGTTTTAAACCATATATTTTAAGACCTGATTAAGGAAATTCTGACCCCTTAGCTTGATGCAAAACAAGCTGAGGATAACAAAAAAAACTAACTTCACATGTAACAACAATCCAGTGGAAAAAAATTAGACTTACGCTCTCTGACTTGAGGGAATTAAATCAAGACCAGCTGATGGATTGTCAGGAAACTTTTCAAGTCTGTGTAAAATATAACAAAAATCTAAGTTGTACAGAGATGGAAAGCAAATGGAGAAATGAAATGGAGAAATAAAAAGGAAATCCTGACTTTTCTGTTAACAGAAGAAGGAAAAATTATTTGGTAATTATCATGAGAAAAGCAGTGTGCTGAATTTGTAAATTTTGTTTATATTTTGTTTTATTGTTGCTATTATTATTCCACAAAAGGCTCATGAGGAAAATCATCACATGCTGAACTTTCAGAGTAAAAACAGACTCAGAAAAAGTAGACAAAGTGCCATGGTTTATCCAGGTAATACATGATGAAGCCAGGATTCAAACCTCGACCCTGACACAGCATCTCATATTCCTTTATTTTCCATACTGTAGCCAAGGTATACCCTTAATTACTATTTTTTTTTTTTGTGGAAAAATTTCAAAACATAGTGTTAATAGACAACAAAAATTCAAATTTGGTGCAACTCTAGGTCCCACTTGGTGATAATCCTAAGGGATTTGGGGTCACATTCAAAGTTTTTTTTTTTTGCAACATACTATGTAGTGACCCAAAGAAGAACTGCTCCTCACAGTCCCCCCAACCCCCATGGGGCCAGTGTGCTTCAGGGCAAACACTCGGACTGTTTATTTGATAATAAATCCAAGAGCTCAGTCATCAGTTGATCATGACAGCAACTCTGATTTCAGGCTTGTAAAATTATTTAACTTTTTAAAATAATAATCGAGACTTAAGTATTATATTTACCCAAATCTGGAAAGGAGAACACAAATTCTAATCCCTTTATGTCTTTTGTTCACCCGTGTTATTAAATATAAGTGGCTTGTCAGAGGAACAACCAGTAGCTCTCGGAGACAAGGAACTAAAGACAGCAACATGGCAGTGGGGTCATGTCATCTCTGATTATTGGGTGCATATGGGCTTGAAGACAAATTCTTCAGTGAGGTAAGTTCTGGATGAAGCTTAGATTTAAGGGACAAAAAGACTCACAGTTGGACCTAAAGTGTTTTATGTTTAAGAGAATTAAAGGATCTTTGAAGAAACACCAATGGCTCCCACTGAGTGAGCCATCTAAATGGGAAGGAACACTGCAGAACTTTTTGGCATCTGGAAGGCCTGGGGCACAAGTACTCTCAAAGTAGGTGGCTCAAATTCTCCTAAAGTCAAATCGTTTCTAAGATTTTCTAGGCATCATTTGTACAGAACTTGACACTGTGAAACACTTTCACCTACTTAAATATATGTCAACTTACTATACACAGTACCTGTACTGTGGGGGAATGGAATGGAAGATGGATTGGGCCTTTGCTTTCAAGTTTCTGTCCTGTCTTTGGAGAAATAAACAGAATAGAGTCAGGATACCTCAGTAACCCAAGTGATGCATTATTTATTGTGAAATATATTATGGAAATTTAATAATAGCAATAGGAACTTCCACTAATGAAATCTATCTTGTACTCAAAATTTTGGCAGACTCAAGAATAACAAGAGGGTACTATCCCAATTTTGCTGGTGAGGTATCAGGGCATTTACTGATTTACTGAAATTTAGTGATTTACTGAAAACCCACTCAGAAGGTCATAATATTAAAGTAGTAAGCAGGAGATGTTTGCCCCCAAACCTCATATCCTTTGTAAACCACAATATTGTAAGGAGTTTCTATAGCTGTAAGGCCATCCTAGATTCTTCTTTTGTTGATTCTCAGAGGCGAAAGTTGTTGGAGTTCCTCTTGACCAACATGTGTCCATGTAAGGACAGGCTTTCCGGAGGCTCTGACTTCTTCCTGAGAGCAATCTCAATCTCATGTGTTGCCACATGCAAATCTCTTGGGTATCACTAGTTTACTAGATATTTTTAATCCTTAGTAGGCATTTGTTCAATGCCCATTTTATTGCGTAGTGCCTAACAGAAAATGTTCACCAGAAACATCTGAAATGTTTTTGAAATTAATCATCACCTGTATTTACAGGTAAGGAGTAGCTGATTTTTTTCTTAATAATTGGTCCTTTCAAATTTCTTGACTAAATTTAAAGTAGTAGAAAACAAACTAAAATTTTAAAAACAATAACTAGAAATAAATAATATACCACTGAAACTTTCAAGTTGTTATTCAGAAATTATTTTTATTTTCCTTTTTCTGATTGTTCTACTTAGGCATTATAGTACAGTATTTTTTACTCATTTTTCAGTGTAATCACATAATAAGTTTAATGAATAGATTTGAAAAGTTTTAAAAAATGCAATCATTAAATTAAGCTCACTTAAGGTCATCAATACAATGGTTAAACCTGAGAAGATTTTTCTCTAAGAACTAAAAATCTCTCTGAAGAACGCTAACATGAACTAATTTTGTAAAAATAACTATATATATATATATATATATATATATATATGTCAGTTTACAAGTAGATTTTTCTATAAAATATTAATCTAAACTCAGAGTTGGTCTTCAAGATATTTTTCTTCTTAAATCAGACAGTCAGCTTCAGAAACACCTCTTATCAAAATATTTCCCACAGGTATTGATGTGTTTCTAAGTCTTTCAAGTCTTTCAAACCGGCTCATCTGTTCTTTTCATTTTCCCTGATGAAGCTAGACATCTATGCTGCCTGGTGACCTCTCCTATGATGTGACAGAGCAGGAACTAATTTAAGACTGGCCTGACTCATTTTTCTTCCTCGCATGACTAAACTAGTGTCTGTGGCTGTGTTGACCACTTTCTTTCTGGGGTGTTCTCAGGAATTCTGCACACTGGTTCTCATGAAAAATGCACAGAAGTTCCCTCAGTCTCAGAGAGAAAAGTATGAGGAAGCCAAAGGCAGAGGTAGGGAGAGGCACCAAGCAGAGAGCACAGAGGTGAATTTGAGACTTGAT
Organism: Cebus imitator; assembly: GCF_001604975.1. Lineage (NCBI taxonomy): Eukaryota > Metazoa > Chordata > Mammalia > Primates > Cebidae > Cebus > Cebus imitator. Next base: position 1,932,356 of record NW_016107454.1, read on the forward strand.
CTGCTGAAGCACAGGAGAGAGAGGGGAAGCCTGCTCTCTACACAGAGTTCTAAATCAGCCAGGAAGGAGTAATTGCTATTGAGCAGAAAGCACAATAACCATTCACCTAGAAAGTAAATAGTAAAGAGCATCAGCAGTGAAGCTGACATGACCTGTCACATCTTCACTCAGGTCAGTGTCTACAAAGAGTTAAAGAGCATTGTGTTTGTCCATTTTGATGCTGCAACTAAAGGCCTCCCCCAGAGTGGGCAATTTACAAAACAAAGAGTTTTAATGGACTTACAGTTCCACATGGCTGGGAAGGCCTCACAATTATGGTGGAAGGCAAGGAAGAGCAAGTCACATCTTATGTAGATGGTGGCAGGCAAAGAGAGAGAGCTTCCTCAGGGAAACACCACCTTATAAAACCATCAGATCTTGTGAGACTTATTCACTATCATGAGAACAGCATGGGAAATACCCGATCCTATAATTCAGTTACCTCCCATCAGGTCACTCCCACAACACGTGGGAATTATGTGAGTACAATTCAAGATGAGATCTGGGTGGGGACACAGAGCTGAACCATAATATTCCACTCCTGACTCCTGTGAAATCTCATGTCCTCATACTTCAAAACCAATCATGCCTTCCCAACAGCCTCCCAAAGTCTCATTTGAGACAAGGCAAGTCCTTTCCACCTATGACCTGGTAAAATCTAAAGCAAGACTTCCTAGATACAATGGAGTACAAGCATTGAATAAATACAGTCATTCCAAATGGGAGAAACTGGCCAAAACAAAGCAGCTACAGGCCCCATGCAATTTCAAAATCTAGCAGGGCAGTGAAATCTCCTTTTACTCCATATCCCTCATCCATGTCACAGTGATGCAAGAAGTGGGTTTCCATGGTCTTGGACAGCTCTGCCTATGTGGTTTTGCAGGGTATAGACACCCCTCCTAGCTGCCCTCATGGCCTGCCGTTGAGTGTCTGTGACTTTTCCAGGCACACAGTACAAGCTGTCTGTGGATCTACCATTCCGGGAGCTGGAGGACAATGGTTCTCTTCTCACAGCTCCTCTAGGCAGTGTCCTGGTCGGGAGTCTGTGTGGGGGCTGCAACCCCACATTTCCCTTCTGTACTGCCCTAGCAGAGGTTCTCCACGAAGGCCGCACTCTTGCAGGAAAGTTTTGCCTGGGCATCCAGGCGTTTCCATACATCCTCTGAAATCTAGGCAGAGGTTCCCAAATCTCTATTCTTGACTTCTGTGTACCTGCCGGTTCAACAGCATGTGGAGGCTGTCAGGGCCTGGGGTTGTAACTTCTGAAGCAAAGGCCCTAGGTGCCCCTTGGTCCCTTTTAGCCATGGCTGTGGTGGTTGGAACTTTCCACAGCTGATGCATAGATTATATCAAATGCACTCAGTGAATCCATATCAATATACAATTATCTGTTTTGGTTTAATTTTTAAAGGAATTGTATAATTTTCCTTTTGAGATATTAGTTATGGTCAGCTGTGCTTTCTCAGAAATCATTATGGAAAATTGGCTAAGCAAGTATGAAAGTAAGGAAATACCGCATCTGAATTGGCTATGAATATAATAAAATATTTAGAAATTAAAAATTATAAACACATAATGAAATTGCCATAATATATATTGTATTAGCCTGTTCTCATGCTGCTGATAAAGACAACCCAAGGCTTGGTAATTATAAAGGGAAGAGGTTGCATTAACTCACAGTTCCACAGGGCTGGGGAAACCTCACAATCAGGGTGGAAGGCAAGGAGGAACAAGTCACATCTTACATGGTGGCAGGTAAGAGAGCATGTGCAGGGGATCTCCCCTTTATAAACCCATTGGCTCTCAGGAGACTTATTCACTATCTTGGGAACTGCATGGGAAAGATCCACCCCCATGATCCAATTACTTCCCACTGGTTCCCTCCTACAACATGTGGGGTTTAGATTATTACAATCAGGGTGAGATTTGGGTGCGGGCAAAGACCCCAGCCATGTTATATGTGTTTTAAACATAGTATGTGTCAATTATAATTTTGCAATTTTTCATGCAAAATTTTGGATGGAGAACATGGCTCAGGACTCAATTATTTAGAAAAGCCCTTGAGCAGTCCCTATGCTTTGGGAGTTCCCATCAGACTGTTGAATGGATGCTCCAGCTACATGGAGGGCGGAGGAATGCACATGAAACACAAGGAAATGTACAATGGCAAAGACGTCTGAAACTGCCTGATTTCTTAGGAAACCCTAGGGTTGCTGATACTACTGGAGACTAAATACAAAAGATGTGGTCAGAAAATCACAGACTGTCTCTGTCATGACTTGGTATAGGATTAGTCCTGGAGATTTACTTCTCTTGCTATAAATCTGTGAGTGTTGCTTTCCGTAGAGTCTTTATTTGTTTATGCATCTGCAGTTCTTCTCTTGTGCATGTTCTTCATACATACTTCATGATCATGCAAATTAGCAAACTTTACTTTGTGCTTTGATTCTTAATATCTGCTATAAGCCTAGAAATGAACCTCCTTGTCATGGATTCCACCCTTGCCCAAATCAGAAAAAAATAAGAAGCTCCCCTTTACTTTACTTTTGCTTTTACCTTACTTTTGGAAACCCCCCTTATTTTTTGAGACGGTGTCTTGCTCTCTTGTTCAGGTTGGAGTGCAGTGGCAAAATCATGCCTCATTGCAGCTTTGACCTCCAGGGCTCAAATATCCTCCTACCTCAGCCTACTGAGTAGCTGGGACCACAGGCACATGACACCAAGCCCAGCATTTTATTTATTTATTTATTTTGTAAGTCAATATGCTTCCCAGGCTGATTTTGAACTTCTTCACTTAAGCAATCCACCTGTCTTGGCCTCCCAAAGTGCTGGGATTACAGGCATGAGCCACTGGACCCAGCAAAAGCCCTATTGTTTCAGCAGAAAAACTATATTCTGACTAAGGAACACCAAAAAAAAACTGGCTCCATAGAAAATAAAACAAAATTATTCTCTTACTTGGACTATTTTCACTGCCTTAAGTAATCCTTTAGTTAGAAAATCTGCCATACTCCAAATGATATCAACATAAGACTACCTTCTTTTTTTTCTTAAGTTTTTATAACATATTTTGGACAAAATATTTTTTTCTTTAAAGTGAGCTACATTATAGTGTTATTATCATTTTAAAGAATATAGTTCTTTTTCACCATTCAAATAGAGTAATTGACAATAAAGAACATGCTACATGTTTTGAGCACATTTAAGTTGCATGTAGTAAAACAACATCCATATATTTTGTTTGTATAATAAAGCTGTCCATGGCATTGCAATAAATGTTCATGCCCACCCGCCTTATTCATATATTGAAATCTTAACCCCCAGCATGATGGTACTAGAAGGTGGGGCGTTTGGGAGGTGGTTAGAGCATAAGGGTGGAACCCTAATAGATGATATTAGGGCTCTTATAAAAGAAATCCCAGAGAACGTTCTTGACCCCTTCTGCCATATAAGAATACAAGAAGCTGGCTGCCTGTGAACCAGGAGGTGGACCCTCACCAGATACTGAATCTGCAGGTGCTTTGGTCTTAGACTTCTAAGTCTCCAGAATTGTGAAAGGGAAATGTGCATTGTTAAAGCCACCCAGGCTATGGCAGTTTCTTATAGAAGTCCAAACTAAGACTGGTGTCAAATGTTTAAAATGGCAAGAATAATTTAAAAATATTTTACTCATGTATGAATGTGTTTGCTAATTGCATGACAGTACACTGCATTTTAAAAATAGCCAGAACTTAACAATAAAAGAAAAAACAACAGTTGTGTAGCTCAAACACAATTATTAGTTTTCAATCTATTTATTATTATAACAAAAACACTTTCAATTTTTTTTTGAAATCGGCTTGAAAACTGAGAGAAGATATAGCAACATAGGACATGATGGCTAAATCTGTATATGATGATCACATGTAGTCAATATTTTGCTAAACCAAATGTTTAATTTTGGCAGGATTTTTGAGATTTTTATTTTCAACACTTGGTTTTTCAAATAATGTACAGTTTAACATTAAACTATTGAGGTCTCTCTTTATAATTAGATTCCCATGTAAACCATCACAAATGTTACTGAAAAATAATTTAGACAGACTGATCAATGCACACTGTCATGTTTTCAAGCATACTACTTGAATAAGTTCAGAGAAACTGGCTGTGAGTGGGTTATTCACCATCTTCAAGAGCATTTGTGAGCCACTCATTCTCCCGTTCTTCTCTTTTTATAATCCCATGCATCTTCTCCCTCTCTGGCCCCTCTTGGCGGTGCTCAGCCAGCACCGACTTCAAAATGATCTGAGGAGTCCTTAATGAAACCATGGGGGTTTGAGGAACAAGGAGCTCTTGCTGCATTCTGTCTGGTCATGGGCCTCGCAAATGTCAAAGCAGCGTGAGTCCACGTCACTTCCCTCTAATAATGATATGCAGCAATTTGAATGAATAAAAACAGGCACTTAGTGGTTTTAGTCGCACATTTCAAGAGCCGTAGTTGTTCTTGAACCTAAATGTAAAATCCGAGAGGTTAGTTTTACATGTATAATGTTTTGCCAATATGCTTGTACTTCCAATGCTTAATTAGGATTCAATATATTGAAAACCTTAAATTTCCACAGCTTAAAGTGGCTTGCGGAATTTATTTAAATAGGTATGGTTTTAAGTTTGATTTAAAATTTTTAAAGCAGCACTCTATTATAAAGTGTTCATACTACTAATCGAGGTTTCTAGGTTCTCGAAAGAAATGTGTGTGTGTGTGTGTGTGTGTGTGTGTGTGTGTGTGTGTGTGTGTATTGTGTGTTTAATTTACAGGGAGATTGGTTAGAAAATTAGAAGTGTAACTAAGCGGTTTATTAATCAATAACAATTTTGAAGCAGCCAGATTAGTATAAGTAGTATAATTAATATAATCTAGGTCTTGCACACTTATAAAAGTCAATCACTCATGTTCCGGTGTACAGATATCAAAGAATCATGATTCTTGTTTTTCTGTTGAATGAAAAGTGTATTTGACAAATGAACAGCACAACCCACACACCAGGGAACTGTTAGGCCCCTTCCTTGGCAAGTAATTTCTTTGGTTGTTTTATGCCTTTATTTTTTCTAAATAAAAGAGATGCATACTTTTACATTCCACTTGTTTCAAAAAATTAGCATCTTGGGATTTCAGATAATTCAGATTAAAGTACAGATAAACTTTAGATCTTTACTATCAGAGGATAAAAGAGAGGTCAGTGAGTTAGCAGTTGCTTAATTATTCTCAAAATAAAATAATAATACAATAAAAATGACAATATTACTGGATTTAAACACAAAGACCACTTTATATTTATCTTTTTAAGCCTTACTGACTTTCAGCTTTATCAAATTATACTAATTATATTTGGTTATCTATTTGCAAAACTCATTATTCTCAAAAGCAACAATCTGCCTACTCATCAGATGTACTTCTGTTGATCCTGAAGCTGAGACTTCAGAATGGCCATGGTCTGACCCAAGCCAACTTCCCATTGCTTCTGTTCTCATTCCTTAAGCTCTGATCATCTATGAATTTGTCTTCTCTAATACACCCCTCTTCTTTTCTGCCCTTTCGATGTGGCATGGACAAATTTCTCCATATGGGAAGCTGAGACTCTTTCCCACATGTGTATTCTTTATGTCATCAAGGTCCGGCTCCCATACTCCCTCCAGCACGGAATATCCACAGTCACTTTCACACAGAATGTCTTCCTCCCAGCCTCTCCTGCCCGTCTTTCAGGGACACTCAGATGCCTTAGAGTGTGTGTTACTGCCCAATATGCTTACTCATGCACATGGATATTATTGTCCACGAGGCCACCTGCTTCTCTGGGACAGTATTGATACATCTTTCCTTGCATGTGCCTTGCCTCTAGAGGCTGGTCAGACATCAGAGAATCTGGTTTTTCAGTTTTATTTACTATCTGATGCCCGGACCTGGCCCAAAGTACATACTTGACAACCATGTATTGAATGAATGAAAAAGTTAATGGATGCTGTGAAAAGTTTGAATTTCCATGTCTGGTTTAGGTCTTTCTATTTGTGCCCACAGAAGAGTGGTCCATGTAGAATGAAGATGCCCAGTGTTGGAGGGTGGAGGAGTAGAAGCTGGCTTTCTTTAGGCTCTGCCAGGACAGCGGGGCAAGCCTGGGAGCCCGCCATCAAGTGTCTCAGGGTCTATGTGGTCACACTGTCTGTAACTTCTGACTTTATGGGTTAGCACTTGTGTAGTAGGCATTTATGCAGAACTTTCAAGCTGAAATTGAATGCACTGGTCATGAATATCTGCACCTGGAATCATCCTTGCTACAATCAAAAGTGGATATTTGTTTTCAGGGATTCCCCATGTCTGGCAACACCATTTTTGTTTTTAGTTTCGTTTTTCTCACTCCACTGTTCCCACATCTTTTGCTTTTATCCTTCACCTTGAGTTCATTCTCCTGGGATCAGACCCATATCTCAGAAGCCTTAGTTCCTTCCTCTGCAGCTCTAAAACACAACTGTCCTTTTATCTATTTTTCAAGGATCTGTCTGCACTTCAGTAACTTATTGGTTGTCCATGTTCAAAATTCTTCTCAAGTATTTCATGGACTGGACTCCAAGACAGTTCTCTACGTTTCCTCTAGCACTCTGCATTTTGACATAGCCTAGTGGAGAAATCATAGACAAAGAGGTTAATCTACTGAGAGAAATTGTAAATACTAAAAACTTCAGGAGAAAATAGCTGGAAAGGTGAGGCAAGCCTATGAATGCTGCTTAAATCAGCCCACTGTGGTGCACAGTTGCTCCTGAGCACTCCCTCAAATGGCTCTTGGATGGTCAATCAGTACCTGCCAGGATTATCCTGGATTATGTATTAGATGACTGAAGTTATATTGATGCTGATGGCAGTGGAGAACCACAGCATGGCATAAAGGGGAAGGAAGAGCAGCTTTCTGTTTGTATGTAAATACATGCACACCTCATCTTATTGTGCTTTGCACATAGTGTTTTGTTGTTGTTGTTGTTGTTTTACAAATTAAAGGTTTGTCACAACCCTGTGTCAAATAAGTCTGTTTCACTCTTCTAATAGCATGTGCTCACATTGTGTCTGTGTGTCACATTTTGGTAATTCCAGAAATATTCCAAACTATTTTATTATTATGTCATTATAATGATCTGTGATCAGGATCAGAGACCTTTGATGTTACTATTTTAATTGTTTTTGGACACCAGGAACTATGCCTGTATAAAATGGTGAACTTAATCCGTTCTGACTGCGCCACCAACTTGTCATTCCTCCACTTCTCTTCCTCTTCTTGGGCCTCCCTATTTCCTGAGATGCTGTAATATTTAAATTAGGCCAATTAATAACCCTATAAGTGTTCAAGTAGACAAAGAGTCACATGTCTCTCATTTTAAATCAAAAGCTAAAAATGATCAAGCTTAGGAAAGCATGTTGAAAACCAAGGCAGGCCAAGCACTAGGCCTCTTGTGCCAGTTAGCCAACTCACGCACATAAACAAAAAGTTCTTGAAATAAAGTAAATGTGCTACTCCAGTGAACACATGAACAATTAGAAAGGAAACAGCTTGCTGCTGATATGGAAAGTGTTTGAGTGATCTGGATAGAAGACCAAAGCAGCCACACCATTTTCTAAGCCAAAGCCTAATACAGAGCAAGTCCCTGATTTCGCTTAACTCTGTGAAGTCTTAGAGAGGTGAGGAAGCTGTAGAAGAAATGTTTGAAGTCAGCAGAGTCTGGTTAATGAGGTTTAAGGGAAAAAGCTATTTTCATAACATAAAAATAGAAGATGAAGCAGCAAGTGCTGTTGAAGAAGCCACAGCAAGTTATCCAAAAGATCTAGCTAAGACCGTTGATGAAGGTAACTACCCTAAATAACAGATTTGCGATGTAGACAAAACAGCCTTCTATTGGAAGAAGATGCCATCTAAGACATTCATAGCTAAAGAGGAGAAGTCAATACCTGGCTTCAGAAGACAGGCTGTCTCTCTTGTTAGTGGCTAATGCAGCTAGTGACTTTAAGTTGAAGTCAGTAGGTATTTGCCATTCTGAAAATTCTAAGGCCCTTAAGAATTATGCTAGATCTACTGTGTCTGCACTCTGTGAATGGAAAAGTAAAGCCTGGATGACAACATGCCTATTTGCAGCATGGTTTGCTGAATATTTTAAGTCCACTGCTGATACCTAATGCTCATATAAAAAGATTTCTTTCAAAATATTACTGGTTATCGACAATGCACCTAGTCACCCAAGAGCTCTGTCAACCACCACTATGATCAGTCAGCTGTCACCACTGTCACTAAGGCAAGACTCTCCACCAACAAAAAGATATACAAGGAGATGAAGATATACAAGGAGATTAATGTTTTTTCATACTTGCTAACACAACATGGATTCTGCAGCCTATGTATTAACAATTAATTTTTGCTTTCAAGTCTTATTATTCGAGAGAAACATGTCATAAGGCTATCACCGCCACTAATAGTGATTTCTCTGATGGATGTAAGCAAAGTAAATTGAAAACATTCTGGAAAGGATTCACCACTCTAAGTGCCACTAAGAACATTTGTGATTCGTGGGAAGAGGTCAGCGTATCAGCACTAACAGGAGTTTGGAAGAACATGATTTCAACCCTCACAGATGACTTTGAGGGGTTCAAGGCTTCAGTAGAGAAAGTAACTGCAGATCTGATGGAAATAGCAAGAGAAATGGAATAAGAAGTGGATCCTGAAAATGGGACTGAGTTGTTGCAATCTTATAACAAAACTTGGGATGAGAAGTTGCTTCTTAAGAATGAGCAAAGGAAATGCCTTCTTCAGAAGGAAACTAGTCCTGGTGAAGATGCTGTGAGCATTGTTGAATAAAAGCAAATGACTTAGAATATTACACAAACTTAATTGATAAAGCAGTAGCAGCATTTGAGAGAATTGACTACAGTTTTGAGAGACATGCTACTGTTGTTTAAGCTTCTATTGAACAGCTTTGTATGCTACAGAGAAATCTTTTGAAAAAGGAAGTCAGTCAATGAAGCAAATTTCACTATTGTCTTACTTTAAATTGTCACAGCTACTTCAACTGTCAGCATCCACCGCCATGATCAGTCAGCTGCCACCACGGTCACTAAAGCAAGACTCCCCACCAGCACAAAGATTACAACTTGCTCAAGGCTGAGATGATTGTCAGCATTTTTTATCAATAAAATATTTTTAAAATTAAAACATGTACTTTTCATTAGACATAATGCTCCTGCAAACTTAGACAAGAATATTGTATAAACATAAATTTTTATGCACTGAGAAGCAAAAAAAAAAAAAAATATGTGTGACTGCCTTTATTGTACTATTTTCTTTTATATGGTGGTCGAAAATAGAACCTGCAACCTCTCCAAGGTCCACCTGTACGTGGGCAATCTCGAGATGAGAATGTTCTGAGATCCTTCCTTTTCCTTCCTAGCTTTTTTGAATGGTACATCTACATATGAAAATATTCCTCTAATATTCATGTTATTTTGAAACAAATTCCTCATGTCCTACCTGAGTCTTTCAGAGAGTAAAAATATGCCCATAAATTTAAGATGATTCAAGATTCCTACCTGGGGCAAATTGCAACTTCTCTTTGAGCTTTAATCTTCATGTCTTAAAAAAGGAGTAGTTGAATAGTTTAGTATTATGATTCTTTACAACTCTAAATATACTTCAGGGTAAATTTTCAAGATCTGGTTTTATAATCCTAGGTTTTCAGATGCTGCATTAGGCATCAGTGTAAGTGAGGAAACTTACATAATTGAATAAATGTAAAAATATACATGTAAGGATTATCAAAATTGCTTAAGTGAACATGTTTATATAATCAGCTATATAGAGAGAAACTGACGTTTGGCATTGATATATTTTACAGTTATTTGCCTCTCTTTTCCTTGATTTCTGAGAAATTTAGAGTTAAATATGTGATCTGTTACCCAAATCTTTGGTACTGGTTTGGAAACTGGTAGTATACGTTTGGTGTATCTATCAAACTTATCCTTTTTTGCAGCTCAATTTTTTCTTTATTTTATTTATTTTAGCAAGCCCCACATTCTTTAAAATCTATTTGTAAAAAAGAATGAATCATGCCATATGTAAATACACCACCGTTGACTAAATATGGCCCCTCTTAAAAAGACAATGCAGTTATGTATTTAAAAGTGAAAATGGATGATGCTTCCTAATTCAATAAGTGCTTTCCACATTGAATTTTCTTTTAAAAAAAACCTGCACACTCAAAACTATATTATCTTCTGCTTGTTTAACCAAAAGTATATCTCAACCCTGAGTCTGCCAGCAGTATCTTTAACATAGTTCGAAGGGTCCCTGGTTGAACCTGGCAGCACAGGAATCAGAAGCTTCTGATGGAAAGACAGCCTCTCACCAGTTAGCAGAGGCCGACATTGCCGGTGCCCTCCTGATTCATTTCATGTTGGAGTAGAGACTCTTGCTCCCCCCGCAATCAGCGAGCGCTCTGCCCTACATATGTGTGTGACTGCTCTGTTCTCTCTCTGGCTGTCTCTACATGTGTGCAAGTTTGCTAGACTTCATGTTGAAAGTCATGTCGAGGTGGAGTTGTCAACCCTGCCTTATTTTTTTCCTTCTTTTCTACAGATATATTCCCCAGTTCACTCTGGGCTGCCAGAAAGACCGAAAGGAAGTGCAGGGATTTCTTTCTTTTGCATCCCGGCGCAAACTGTTCAAGGTCTATCAACGGATGCAGGCCAATCCTGTGTTTTAAAGGATCCCTTTAAATAAGAAAAGTCTAAGTGACAGAAGGAGAGTTTGCCTGGATGACGGCCTCCAGACTTTCTAAAGAAATGGAAGTGGGAGCAGCTCTTGGATCACCAGTAATATTAACATTAATGTCTTAAGGAGCCAGAAGATCGCCCTTGAGGAGAATGTAGACCAATTCTTAAAACGCACTTTTTACAGTGGTGACAATTGTCAGAGCAATACTTACAATAGAAGCAAGAGTTTCTTCTCTTTCACAATATCATTCTGAAATGCCACAGTGAAATACTTATAGAAAAGCAATACAGAGTAGAAAAAGTACATACTATTGAAGGTCTTTATAACCTGACTTATTTCAAAAGCAAAAACAAAGAGATGTAATCTGTGTTTTTTCACTCTACAAATCAATGTTGTAAGGGGTAGATACAAGTGGAATTTTAAATGCAAACTCAGAGCCCCCAGATATAGCATTCTTTATCTCACATTGACATTTGATTAAATTAGACTGATGCATTTACAGAGTAAATGATCCCCTTGAAGGATGTTCAGCATGCTAACAGTTTTCACTTGAAGTATTAATTGTAACAAACTAACTCATGGTGGCAGAGACATTTGCAAATCTGACACACAATGGTTTCCAATTCTGACTTTAGAGGGACAATTACTGAAGACTGATTCTGAGACAGCATACCTGAAGCTCTCTAATTGACATTTCTGGGTTCCAGAAAGAAAAATCTGAAGAGATGTGCACTAGTGAGGGTGTTTAAATAGTGTGATAAATTGTATAATTTAGCGCGTCGTGTGGATAAGAATATCCACCTGTGAGTTAAGCAGGGAGGCACCATTCACTTTGCAACGGTGCGTGTTGGGCAAGAGGAATAATAAAAACCACAAGATAAGCCCTGCTCTAAAGATACTGACTCACCTACTGGAGCTGGAAGTTTCATTTATAATTACAGTTCCTTAGTCTAGAACAGAATTCAAAACACAGAAAAAAGAGAATAAGAGGGGCTCTTATTAAGAATAAGAGCAACATGTACAGGGTTTAATTAAAGCTACTCAAGGAAGCAGGAACTAATGCAGGCCCTGTCTGATTTTTCAACATCTTTAACCTACCAAATATCTCTAACGTATTATTAAATTACGTAGTCAGCACATACTTTTTTTTTTTGAAAGATAAAGAGCTCATTGCTTTACAAAAGAGCTCAAATTTGTCCTTGAAATTGTTCAAACTAAGCCAGAGCCCATTCTCTAATCCAACCTCATATTTATTATTTCCACTCGTATACTGATTCAAGCATTCAGTATTCTCAGATTCCTAAGTTTAGCAGGATTTTGCTTGTCACCAAGGATTGACATTTAAATCCACCATAGCCCTTTTCTCATGGAGCTGTGAGTAGGACAAGAGGAGATTTACAGAGATGATCAAAACAAGTTGTCACATGAACACAGCAGAGATGCTTTTGAGTCCTTTTTGAACCTAGAAGAGTAACGTTGTCATAAACGACCTTTTGGATTTTTGAAAGAAGCAGCATGGTGCAATGAAAATGAACAGGATTTTGTAGTCAGCAACCTGTGTGTAAATCTACACATGAGTTGTGACAAATAGGAGGAACATCTGTCTGAGCCTCCTTTTCCTATCTGTCAAATGCAGGCAATCATACGCATATTCCAGAGTGGGGATGTGCATTAGGTAGTTTGAGGGTCTGACAGCACACTGAGCACATGGTGAGTGCTCTAGTATGTGTATCAGAGTTAATAGTACTAGTTATTATGTTAGTACAAAGAGATTAGCAGGTGGGAAACAGATAGGAAGGAAAGAATATTCTAAACAGGTGACAGGCAAACCGTGAGATGAATAGAGAGAATGGCCTCCCCACAGCAGTGGCTGTACCACACTCTGCATACGATGGACGGGGGACATCCAGCTGAAACATGAGGAAGGGCAAGTGCTGAAGGGCTTGTATTCCACACAAAGGGGAATAAAACTTGTCATGGGGTTGAGAAACTTTACACAAAATTCTGTAAGAGAGTGGCACCTTCCATTTTATGTTTGACAAAGAATGCTTGGGTTCCATCTTAGAGACAGGTAGGTATTGCTGAGCTAGGTCTGGAGAAACTGTCGGGCAGCCCTAGGGGTTGGTCAAGGGGCAGTGAAAGTCAGAGCCAGTGGGCACATCCGAGAGATGTGTTGTGGAAGCACTGGTACCTGGTATGTGGAGGTGGTGAAGACTTGGTCAGCTTCCGCCGCCCGTACCTGAGATGGGAAAGAGATACTGGAGGAAGGAAAGAAACTGAATCCACTGATCTACATCAGTGAGTGGCCTGTGGGCTCTAAAAACTACAGCAGACACAGATCAGGAGCACAGGAGAGAGGTCCAGTTATGAATAGTAACATAGAGATTGCAGGGCCATGAAGCAATTGAATTTGGGGCATGGTTAATGCAGATTTGTTTATGTGATGTCGTATGCTCTTTGTTAGGACCACTATTGAATTCAAGTAAAATTAACATTTAAAAACCATACTGCAGAAAACCACCAGTTTTCAACCACAAATTAATGCAATTCCTATCTGCCACATGCAGGCAATGCTACACATATTCCAGCATGGGGATGTATATTAAGTGGTTTGAAGGTTTGAGAGCACATGGTGAGTGCACAAGTATGAGTAGCAGAGTTAATAATAACAGGCAGGAACCTGTTAACCTTTACTTACTAACACGATGGTGGAAGCCATTTTCTCTCCCTTACCACAGTTTGCCTGTTACATTTAAAATGTTCTTTCCTTCCCGCATAATAACTAGTATTATTAACTTGGATACACATGCTTGGGCACTCACCATGTGTTCAATGTGCTGTCAAACTGATGCAGTTCCATTTGACCACAGATTCAAGGTTGTTACTGATTTTACCTGGAGGGATCTATGAAAAGTTTCATAAGGCTTAATATTTACTCTTGCTTTTCGGTGGCTAAACCACTTGCTTATGAAGGACCTGTAATCACTAAATTAAAATTATTTTGGTCTCCTAGGTCAGCTCTTGTTCGTGGCAGTAAATATATCATGACAGTATTAATGTTGCTATTAATGAAGTAATATTAATTATGGTAAAAATATATTTCCAAGTCACAAAAGTCAAAGAGTTCATACCCAGAGCTCCTGGTAGAGACAGAACTCAAGCTCAGCTTGCCTCATGCTGAATCCCACTCTATTCACCTTTGTTAAGGCTGCCTCCATAGAGATTTTATGTAGCATGAGTTCTGAACAAGAAACTGTATTTCCCTTCTGTGACAATGTACGGAATTATGTCTTATTCTGGGTCTTATATTTTACTTCTTGCTATAACTTATAAAAATAATCACATGACTCAAAATCTCAAAGGAGATTGGATTTGAGTGAAAGGGGAATAGCAGATAAATTATTAAGGGTAGAAATGCATCCTTCCAATCTAAATCATGGCGATACACCCTTCTATTCTAAAGTATGGCGGCACACCCTTTCATTCTAAAACCTGGAGACACAGTCTTCCATTGTAAATGATGAAAATGCATCTTTACATTCTAAAGTATAACACTGTGTTCCCCTAGGCTTCCAGCTTCCAAACATGTCATTGTGCATGATTTAATTTTCTCTAATGCATTAACTTCATTTTATTTTTTTAGTTTCTATTTTAGGTTCAGGAGTACATGTGCCTGTTTGTTATATGGGTAAATTGTGTGTCATGAATTTGCTCGCTGTTCCCCTCCTAGTGTTCATGTGCTTTTATTGTTGCGTTCTCACTGATGAATGAGAACGTGTGATATTTGGTTTTCAGTTCCTGAGTTAGTTTGCTCAGGGTAATGGCCTCCAGCTTCATCTTTGTTGCTGCAAAGAACATGCTTGTTATTTTTTATGGCTGCTTGGTATTCCATGGTGTATATGTACCACATTTTCTTTATCTAGTCTAGGGTTTGATGGGCGTTTAGGTTGATTCCATGCTTTTGCTATTGTGAATAGTACTTCAATTAACATGCATGTGCATGTATCTTTTTTTTAATGTTTTTTTTTAAATTTATTTTATTGCATTTTAGGTTTAGGGGTAAATGTGAAGAACATGCAAGATTGTTGCATAGGCACACACGTGGCAGTGTGATTTGCTCGCTTCCTCCCCATCACCTGTATCTGGCATTTCTCCCCATGCTATCTCTCCCCAACTCCCCACCTCCCACTGACTCTCCCCTATTTCCCCCCAACAGACCCAAGCGTGACCGCATGTGCATTTATCTTTATGGTGGAACAATTTAGATTTCTTTGCATATATACAAAATAATAGGATTGTTGGATCAAATGATAATTCTGATTTAAGTTCTTTGAGGAATTGCCACACTGCTTTTCACAATGGCTGAATTAATTTACCCTTCCACCAACAGTATATAAGCATTACGTTTTCTTTGTAATCTCACTAGCATCTGTTATTTTCTGGCTTTTTAGTAGTAGCCATTCTGACTGGTCTAAGTTTATTTTTGAGAGTGCCAGAAATGAGCTGGTATAAGGATTGGATCTTTCATCAATGATCAATAGACTAAGTCTATAAAGTTCAACTGAAATTCAATGGTTGCTGAGAATCAGAGTGTAGCTCATAGGTTGTACAGAAAAGCAACATGTACATACTAGATTTTTTTTTAGCATAACAGTTTTTACTAGACAGATAAAACTATCTTTGTGATAAAATTTAACTTTCTTAACTGATAAGGTCTTGTGTTTTCAATGTTAACAGGTATGGCTGGCAATCATATTCTGATATTAATAAATGTAGAAATTAAAAAGAAAGTACTTTAACCACATGAGCCTATTTCACATGTGAAAACCTAGAACCTGTAACAATAATGTATTTCTGCTAATATGAAATTAAGTCTTCTAGTCGGGCCTGCATGAAAAAAAATTGTTATTACTAAAAGATTCATGAAGCATCATTGATTAAGTATTTCAATGGCTTTTATCAATGGCAGGAGACATTTTGATTTGCAAAAAACAAATTCACTCTGCTATAAGTTGTTCATCTCTCTGGATATCAACATAATTAAGATACATCTTATAAGATGTTAAACAGAAGTTGGACTCAAGAAATAATAGGCAGGGGGAGAAAAGCAGAAAAATCATCCATTTTGGGTTCAGTTATTATTTATTCATCTCTCATGTACATATCTTACAACCTTCCTGCAGAAATAAGTGGGGAAACATTGGAATTCATCAGTTTTTCTTTCAAACATTTATAGGAATTCTGACTTGAATTACAATACATCTTAGTGGAGAACAAAGAAATGTTTTATTAAATTTTCTTTCTTGATAGGTGTTAAATGTCCTATAAAGTTATTGACATATGGCAAACACAGTATCCTTGGAGTCGCCTTCAAAGCAGCTCTATGACAGCACTTCTCAACCAGAAGCAATTCTCCCCCAGGGGACATCTGGCAATTTCTGGAGACATTTTTGATGGTTTCAACTAGAAGTAAGGGGACAGGGTGACACTGGTATCTGTTGGGTAGAGGCCAGGATGCAGATCAACATCCTAAAATACACAGCACAGCCCCACCACAAAGAATGATCCAATCTAAAGCATCAGTAGCATACACTGGCTGTGTATATATTTTTAGGCAAATTACTACATAGAGTTAATACTTTAGATCTGTCCCAATTAAAGTTTAAACCTAGAGTGCGGGCACATGATAACAAGGATAGAAATATACTCCAGCTTAATAGGGCCAGATTAAATAAAAACCTCCATCTGGCTTCCATGCTGAGGCCTGTGGAAGCCTTAAAGAATATGTTTATTATGGCTTGTGCAGGATCTAGCAGTGGAGAGCTCCAACTGAGTACTTATTGAATTTGGCACAGGCACGAGTTTTTGTTGGATGTTTGCGTATAATTTTATTAATTCAACTTTTGCCATATTCCAATATTTTTGGTTAACATGGGACTTTAAAATTAGTGGGCCATCTGCTTTAGATGTTGCAGAATATTTGTTGCCAAAGATCTGGAAAAATGCAAAGCATGAGATGCACATATTGTCTCCGTAAAATAAATAAAATAATTAAAATGTTGCATCTACTATTGTCCAAATGAATTTTCAAAACTCTCATTTTGAATTTTTGCTAACAAGCCTTATGAGCATTTAAACGAATCAACACCAAGTACATTTTGATATGCAGTTTTCTACAAAGAGTTATCTGCATGTGTAGTCTCACGTTTATTAATTATTCTACATGAACAATGCTTTTCATTTAATGTGGATCGTAATGATGTTGAGTGCATAAGATATTTTTAATTTTCTGAGACAAATATTAAAATGCAAATAATGTGCACATGTTCAGTACAATTCACCTCCACATGTCAAGGATATGTTATTGTCTTAAATGGGCTGACTTGATTAAGGAGACCTGGGGACACCCTAGGATGTCAACACATGGCATTATCATGGAACTGTCTTGGGTTCAAGAATTCCAATGGGACTTCATTACACCTTCCCTGGAAAAGACTCTCATGATGTAAACCTTATGGGTAGTTTCAACTGGAGACAAAATTCTGCTTTTATTTTTCTTTAATAATCCATAATTGCAATTAGAGTTGAGACTGACTCACAAGGTTTGCTTTTCAGCAATGTTTGAATGTATTTGTAGGTGAGTGTTTTTTAAATGTGAATGCCTCCTTAAGTTTTAAGACAACATGTCTTAGTAGTATAAACAATAAACTATAAATTAATTTGCTGATTGTTCAATTTTTGCTTTTCTGATGATCTACTATACAATCCTGAAAATGCCTCAATAGCACCTATTCCCTTGAGGACAACGTTCCAATGGCTCCAGATGACCCATAGAATTAAAATTAAGTAATACTTCTTCTTCACATGGTTGAGGGCTTCAATTATCCACTTAAACCTGTGTTCGGTTCTGTAAATGCCCAAAAAGCCTGTCTGCCTCAGGATCTTTGCACTTGCTGTTTCCCTTTCCTGGAATTTTCATCCCTCAGATATGCACATAATCACCTCCTCAGTTAATCTTCTGCTCAAATATTTCTTCCACAGAAGAGATTTCTCTGAATATCCTTCTTAAAGAATAATCCTTGCTGTTTTTAATCTACCTCACTCTGCTATTTTTAAAATTTAACTTAATTTAATTTTGAGGTGAGATGGGGTCTCATTCACTCTGTTACCCACGCTGGAGTGCAGGGTGAATCATCGCTTACTGCAGTGTTGAACTCCTGGGCTCAAGTGTTCTTCCTGCCTCAGGCTCTTGAATAGCTTGGACTCCAGGCATGTTTCATCACAGCTAGATTTTTTATTTTTATTTTTTTGTAGAGGTGGAGTCTTGCTATGTTGCCCCAGCTGGTCTCAAACTCCTGGTCTTAAGTCCTTTGTTTTCCTTTGTTGCATTTATTATATCTAAAATTATATTATATATGCATTTGCTTATTTTTGGTTATCTGTTTTCCCATTGTGCCTGTGCAAACTCCTTTAGAGTATATACACCATGTCCTATTAGCAATCAAAGCTCCAGGAACCACAGCGTATCTGGCACTAATTAATCCTACATTTACATGTATTGAATAAATTAATAAATACATTTTAGTATGAAGTCTCACAAATGTTTAAGAACACAAACTGTAATAATGATGGCTTACATATATTGGCAACTTCCCATGAGCTGGGCACATTTTGTTAGTATCTTATTTAATGCCAGCCATGACTCACTGAAGTAGGTGGTGTTAGCATCCCAAAATTACAGATTAAAAAACTCAGGTCAACAAAGTTAAGTAATTTTCCCATCTTGAATCTGGTACTCTGATTCTTGATCGTACGATTTTAATCACTTCTACAATACTCTTTTTTCCTAATGGGTGAGATTGACTGCCAAGTTAGAGCTCACCTATATGTATCAAAATAGCAGAGGTGATAAACACTTACTTGTTTTCCCAACAAATATTTAATGAGCATTGTATGAAAACTTTGTGATTGGACAGTGATAATGAATTGTGGTTTTATGCATTCTCCCTTCATGTAAAGAAAAACAATTTAGCTCTGACCACCAATAAACATTCTAATAATGACCCTTTCAATGAAGCATACAAACACTGTGAAACTCTGTGTGTGTGTCTGTGTGTGTGTGTGTGCACATGCATTTACTTGGCATCAGAATTCTCTGATATGCTTCTTTCTTTCTGAAACCTGTCCCAAACCTACTGAATTAAACGCCCAGGTGATTCTAACAGTATTCAAAATACTAGATAAAGAAACATTTTTTGAAAGGTTACACCAGTTTTGCTGACAGAGGTCCAACAAATAAGTCATTGTTTTGATATTCTAGACTGAAAATACATTGCGTATTTCTTTCCAAACGATTTAGGTCAGCAGTCAGTTTTGCAGCTGCAAACTTTTCCCTCTGAATATATTCTTTACTAGCATTGCTTTTAGAAAGAATGGTAATGCCATAAATACCTACTGCTGCGTGTGTTTATGGTAAATTCAATACTGCCGGTGCTGCCTGCCTCCCATCAACACAAGCAGCAGTTTATAGGGAAAAAAGAGCATTTTAAAAACTTCTGAACTTAGTGCTATTGTTTTAAGCAACTCAATCAGCTGATGTTCACTCTGATACTCCAATAGCATGGTGCAGATTTAAAGAAATGGTTGCCTAAAACATGCTCAAATATTTTGACAAACACATCTAGAAAGGTTCATTTAATCCCACATTAGATGTTCTTTTATTTTTTATTTATTTTTTTACTAATTTCTTTTTTTTTAATATATATTTTATTGCGTTTTAGGTTTTGCGGTACATGTGAAGAACATGCAAGATTGTTGCATAGGCACATACATTGCAATGTGGTTTGCTGCCTTCCTCCCTATCACCTATATCTGACATTTCTACCCATGTTATCTGTCCCCAACTCCCCACCGCCTGCTGTCCCTTCCCTAAATCCCCCCCACAGACCCCACTGTGTGATGCTCGCCTCTCTGTGTCCATGTGTTCTCATTGTTCAACATCCGCCTATGAGCGAGAACACGTGGTGTTTGATTTTCTGTTCTTGTATCAGTTTGCTGAGGATGATGATTTCCAGGTTCATTCATGTCCCTACAAAGGACATGAACTCATCATTTTTTATGGCTGCATAGTATTCCATGGTGTATATGCGCCACATTTTCCCTGTCCAGTCTATCATCGATGGGCATTTGGGTTGGTTCCAAGTATTAGCTATTGTAAACAGTGCTGCAATGAACATTCGTGTGCATGTGTCCTTATAATAGAACGATTTGTAATTGTTCATATATATGTTCTTTTAAATACTCATTAATTTACATCAATATTTCATTGCTTTAATCCCCACATGAGTATGTCATTGCTTTTTGAATTTGAAGGAAAGATTTCTTTGGCTGTGTCTG
This sequence comes from Cebus imitator, assembly GCF_001604975.1. Taxonomy (NCBI): domain Eukaryota; kingdom Metazoa; phylum Chordata; class Mammalia; order Primates; family Cebidae; genus Cebus; species Cebus imitator. The sequence goes on from NW_016107454.1 coordinate 1,952,569, forward strand.
GTTACATTGTCAAGGTCCCAGTTTATTTGCTTCCCAGTCATAGTTGTTCCTCCCTCTTAATTCCAATTACTCGTCTTCAAAATGTGACCTAGTACTCGCAGTGAAGTCAGACAGGGACATTAAGAGAACCAGAGAACTACCAACAGAACTGGAAGGACAATTAAAACATGTGCTGTGCAATTATTGCAGCAGTAGACATTCAGTCACAGGTATGTACACAGTAATTATGGTAATAAATGAAATCAGTATGGTATGATCAAACCTATTTTTATACATAATATTGCATAAATTTTCCCAGCTTCTTTTCCAATATGTATTTTTTTGGCTCTTGGCAATACAGTGTTTGAGACTTTGTTGCCTATCATTACACAACTTGCACATGGTAGAAAAGAGAATTGAAATTTTGTTATTGTTTTAAATCAACATATTGAAGATATTGTTTATCTGAAAAATAATTTTTTACCAAAATAGACAGATAAGTAGATAGATAAATAAAAGTTCTTTTTTTTTCTTATCTGTAAATTTCTGCAGTTCTTAGAAGTTTTCTCTTTTAATCAATGTTCAACTTTATCAATCAATTTTATTGAACTCTGTCAAAAGAGTTAGAAACCATCTAGTCATTTAATCAACTTGTTTTTCAAGTTAATAAAACTCATATTTTTTAATAAAAGCATCTGCATTAGAATAAGAGAAAAAAGTCAGGTGGCATGAGCTTACATCCATCTTCCATGACTTCAAATAATTTTAAATGATTTTATCATTATTTTTAACTACAGATCCAGTTGAGGCTAAAAATAAATAAATAAATAAATAAATAAATAAATAAATAAGAGGATAAACTTTCCAAAACCAACCAACTTAATTTCTTTCTGTTTTTTTTGTTTGTTTGTTTGTTTGTTTTGTTTTGTTTTGTTTTTTTGAGACAGAGCCTTATACTGTCACCCAGGCTGGAGAGCAAAGCCACAATCTTGGCACATGGCAACCTCTGCCTCCCAGGTTTATGCGATTCTCCTGCCTCAGCCTCCTGAGTAGCTGAGATTACAAGTGTGCACCACTATACCCAGCTCCCTTTTTTTTGTATTTTTAGTACAGGCAGGGTGTCACTATGTTAGCCAGACTTATCTCAAACTCCTGACCTTGTGATCCACCTGCCTCAGTCTCCCAATGTACCGGGATTACAGGCGTGAGCTACCCTGCCCAGCCAACTTCATTTCTTACTATGGTAATAAACCTTACCAACTTAACTGAGGGAAGAAAGATGGTGTCACTCTGAGAATAATCTAAATTTTGACCATACATAAGTAAAAGTGGTGGCTGTATAGGCAGTTCTCAAAGTGGAGTCTACCCTTGGAGAGGGGTCCCTGAGACAACTTTCAGGGGACCTATAAGGTAAAAACTCTTTTCATAAAAGCACAAATATGTAATTTGCCTTTTTTAGTGTGTTGGTACTTGCCCTGGTAGTGCAAAAGAAATGGTGGGTGAAACTGCTGGCACCTTAACATGAATCAAGGCCTTGACCCCAGTCTGCAGTGCTGGGCATTGTAGCCTTCATCTCCATGCATTGGATAGAGAAGAAAAGCCGGTTTCATCGAAGAAAATCCTTGAAGCACTAAACATTATGACTTTGTCAAAACTCAACACTAAGGATATGTCTTTTCAATAGTCTAGGTGATTATATGGGACTTACACATTAAGTATTTGTGTGATTGAGTTTCAGACTGAACCTAACACTTTGTTGTGACATTAAATTTTAATGGGAAAAAATGAGAGTTAAATGGTGGTTATTCAGAGTGAAGTATTTGACAAACATTGTTCTGAAAATGAGTGAAGCAAGTGTGCCACTTCAAGGAAAGGAGCCAAGAATATTTGCTGTCTCTGATCAAGTTTGGGTTCTCCAGCAACCATTAGACATTTGGATAACTTGTATCTGTAATAATTCAAAATAATGTAAACATTCATTTAAAATACAAGATAGACCACTGGATTGTACAAAATGATTACTGATACGACTTAAGATTCCATGTTTCAACTAACCTTGTTAAACTGTCACTTATTGAGTTTTGTGTAGTAGTAAATCAGAAGAATATCTATAATTTTCTGGAAAAGGTGATTGAAATAAGATTCCCTTTTCCATTTACATATTATTGAGGTCAAATTTCCTATATAGGTTAAAACAAAACAACAATGTTTTATTTAAAAAATTAATTAAATTTCAATTTAATTACATAGAAATTTAACAGAGAGGGAGTTATGAGAATCCAGACACTAACGTGATTCATGAAAGCCTAAATTGCACACATATATGAAGCTGGTAATGATTTTTTGGAAATGTGTACTCCTATCGAAGTAATACAAATTTCCTCCTGAATTCCCAACTTATATCTTGATAAACCCAATTCACCTACTTTCATATTGTTGGTGTGATACATCATGACATTTTAAGGATCAGCCAATCAGCAAGAAAGAAACACAGAGACAGAGTGAGAACCCCATACATGTAGAGGCAAAGAGGAACCATGCCTTTGGTTGCATCTATGAGAATTAATTTCTCTTTTTTTTTCCTAATATTCCTTGAAAATGTTTTCCCACACCCTTGAGCAAACCAAACAGACCTTGATTCTGTTCTGCAGGAGAGAATCACTACTTCCCTGTAAAACATGGGCCTTTTGCCCTGGATGGATGTTACACTTTGAGACTAGATTCTACATTGTTGTATTTCTCATCTGTAGTGCTATTAAGGAGGAGACAATGGGTCTAAAATTAGTGATTCCAACATAAATGTCCATGGACAGATGAATGGATGAAGAAAATGAAATACTCCAGGCACAGAAAGGCAAATACTGCACAACCTCATTAATATGTGTGTAGTAGTCAAGGTTCTCCAGAAGAACAGAATTAGTAGTATATATGGATATATGAAAGGAAGTTCACTAAGGAGAATTGGCTCACACGATCACAAGGTGAAGTCTCATGACAGGCCATTTGCAAGATGAGAAGGTAGGAAGCCAATAGTGGCTCTATTTGAGTTCAAAGTCCTCAAAACTAGGGGAGCTGAGAGTGTAGCCTTCAGTCTGTGGCTTAAGGCATGACTTAAGTCTAGTGTCCAAAGGCCTAAGAGCCTGGAGTCTGATGTCCAATAGCATGAGGAACAGGAGGTAGCATCCAGCATGGGAGAAAGATGAAAGTCAGAAGACTCAGCAAGCCAGCCTACTCCGCCTTCCTCCCCTGCTTTGATCCAGCGATGCTGGCAGCAGATTGGTGCCTATCCACACGGAGGATGGATTTTCCTCTCCCAGTCCACTGACTCAAATGTCTATCTCATCTGGCCACACCCAGACACACCCACAAGCAATACTTTACCAGCCATCTAGACATCCTACAATCCAATCAAGTTGACACCCAATATTAACCATTACAATGTGGAGCCCAAAACAGTTCAGCTCATAGTAGAGAGTAGAATGGTGCATACAGGGGCTAGGAGTGTGTAGGGGAACCCAGGAGTTGTTGGTCAAAGGATACAGCATTTCAGTAACACAAGATGAGGAAGTAAAATATACAGCATGGTGGCTATAGCCAACAACGCTGCACTGTACACTTGAAATTTGCTAACAGGGCAGATCTTAAGTGTTGTCACCACCGAAATCTTATGACTATGTGAGGGGATAGCTATGACTGTGGTAATCATTTCTATATCAAAACCTCACATTGTACACATTAAATATATATAATTTTAAATTTAGCATTTATTTCTCAATAAATGTATGAAAAAGAGTGCTTCACTAGTCAGGGCTATCAACACTGTGAGACATAAAGACATGGGACTCAAGTCAGACAGTTGGTGTTCCCCTGCTTCTTTGAGACAGAGTCCCACTCTGTCTCCCAGGATATAGTGCAGTGATACCATCATAGCTCACCGCAACCTCCACCTTCTGGGTTCAAGTGATCCTCCTGCCTCAGTCTCCTGAGTAGCTGGGACTATAGGTACAAAAACCTTGGCATCTAAAACAATGCTTACTTCCACCTGCAAAGAATGTTGGCCAAAAAGTTTATAACTTTCTAGAAAACTTCCACCTGAGCAACTCCTATGGCTGTTCGTTTTTCTAGGAATTTGTATACAGCAGGTGGCCTTGGAATTTTTGGCTGTTTCCCCTCAGGATAAAATGTGTTGCTGTTTTTATATATTCCATCATTTGAAAAATTAAAACAGGTACTCATACGCCATGAGCCTTTCTTCTCGTGGGTTTCTCCACTGTTTCATTGCATAGTTTGGGTAAACAGCTTGCATCCTAATAAAGTCTGTGAAGACCAAAGGAGAACGGGGCTCTCAGTATTCTGCTGGCCACATCAGATAAAGACTGGAGGGAAACCTTTCAATTTGATTTAGGGAGATATGACTACCTGGAGTCTTACCATTGTGGGGTTTGCTACTCCAGGCTAAATAGAATGAAGAGAGAAAGGTCCTTTGAATTTCCCCAGAATATATGTAATACCTGGTGTCCAGAGGAGGTAAACACATTTCAAGAATTTATTACTCTAGAAAATGTGATAATTCTGATCTCTAGCCTAATGGTACAAATGTGAACTAATCAATGTATGACACATGGTTTTCCTAATAAGCCTATTAAATAAAAAATTATCCTACTTTGACCTGAAGATGTTTCATTCATCTTCATCTAAAAAGAATGCATTTAAAGGGCTTCTTGCTAAGAAAGAAGACATAGAACCTCAGGTCAAGCAGCTCAGAACCTGAGCATGGTGAGTCTGCACTTCTGTCAGCTAACCTGGGTGCACACCTCTGGCCCATGTTTACTAGGTGTGAGAAGTGCCTCAAACAGGGTCTGGGCAGATGCTGAGGGGCAGCCAGAAGAGAAGAAACCAGGTACAACTACAACTACTAACGAAGTTAGTATCAAATAATAAAATGTGTCTTACTATCAGGACCTGGGATCAGGAGATCTGGCTGGGGGTGCCTGCAGTGGGTCTGAGGTCTGGACGTGGAGTTGAGGGGAGGGTACGAGCACTGGGACAGGCCAGAGCCTTGTTTTCAGATAAATCTTGCTCTTTAAAGATTTTAGTTATGATTGTGGCTGTTACCTTTCCACTGTAGATCAGAGACAATTTTTTTTTTACCTCTTCCAATAGTTCTCAAATAAAATGAAACTATCAAAATTCAGAATTACAAGGCACTTATTCAAGAAATGAAATTTTATTTTCTAAATGAGCATGCAATATTTAAATATTCAGAAGGACAAGAAGGAAAAGGGATTAACTGATATGGGTTATGTCACTTAAGCACATATAGGAAAGGCTGTGATGCCTATGAATATGGGGAATTGAATAATAGGGTACCTAATGTGCTCTAGGAAAACCTGCCTGAAATGTCGTTGGGTGGCATTTGTTAAGAGCAAGATTCATCTTCCAATCAAATTAGTAAACACCCACTGGACTTTATTACTTACAAAAATAATAACAACAATATTTATTATGATTCAACCTTGCCTGAAGAGATACTATAGAGTCATATATTTATTTAAATATATACATCAATACAAATTTTATATAGCAACAAACAGTGAATTCAGATAAAAGTCCTTTATTGAATGAAAGATGAATGATTAATATAGAAAGGACTTGGAATCCAGGGAACAAGAGATTCAAGGTCTTGCAAAAAGATGGATGTGAGGAACAAAAACACTTGTAATAGTATTTGTGGACTGAGTGGGTGAAAGGCAGACGAGTAGGAAAGAGAGAATGACACAATTCTTGTAGAATGGAATGTTCCTGGATTCACAGAGGAGGTTTTACTTGAGCTGAGGCTGGAAATACAGAAGCATGAAACTTTCGACTGGCGATTGGAGGAGGGTCCTTGTGAAGAAGGAAGGGGTAAGCAAAGCCTCCCCGTCCTTCAGGTAGGAGAAGCGATCTTTGTAGGTTTTGTGCAGCCGTGCGGGACAAAGACAAGCACATGGATCAAACACGCATGCCATGGCAAATGCACATAAAATGTCTGAGATTTTTTTTCTTTGAGTGGCTCTAGTTAACGACTCCTCTGATTTAATATGAGCTGTTAAAAGAATCACTGCATTTCAACCAAATTATCATACCACTAAAAATGTTCGTCAACCTGTCAGTGTTGTGCCTGCAGCTTGAACCCTCTGATGATTTAACTTTCATGCAATATTCACTTTTTATCATAAAAGTGAAGATAAATAACTCAACTGCACACAGAAAATTCTTTCAGCTCTCTTCAGAAAGCCGCTTTAAAGGTTCAGGGCCTCTGTGACCCTGGCCTCAGTATGAACAGCTTAGCATGAGAATATTGGCTGAAAAACCCCAGCATTCTGCACTGGCAGATGGAGTGTGTGGCCATTTTTGAAGAGGAACAAATGTATGAATTTAATTAGAAAGGGATTTGACAGCTCCTTTCCTTTAGTTGCATAATTTTGGAGACAATTGGAATAAGTACATGTTTTCTTCTTACAAAGATATACTGTTGCAACATTCTCTCATTTCTTCCTTTTTTTCTAATTTTCTATATGCCTCCCCCAGTTCAGGAGCTCATAAATTGTATTATTTATGCACTATTTTTTTGCTAAATTTGTGGTAAAGACCGGCTATTTCTATGATTCTTTTAACAGAAGACCCACTTGGCATGCATGCACATAATTTATGGCTGGCCCAGTGCTAACAGCAGCCTGCCTCTAAGACCATGTGCCTCACACCACCCTGAGCAGTTTATTAAAGATGTTGTGGAGCAGAGAAAATGCAGGCTTTTCAGAGGGCAGGTCTCAATGTATTACATTACTTTTACAGGGAATTTTTAGGGACATAATCCTTGACCTCATAGTATATTGAAAGAAGAACTGAGGGCAAAGAACGTGTCCTTAATCTCAGTCCAATTATTGATATTAAAAAGCAAAAGTCCTGCAAAGGTCAATGCAAATAAAGTATTTGCAGAAGCCTGTGTAGACAGCAGCCCTTTTCTGATGCATAGTACCCATAAGAAGATTAAATAAGAACCTTAGGGCAGAGACGTACCTTAAGCCAGTGGTCCCTAACCTTTTTGGCACCAGGGGCCAGTTTAGTGGAAGACAGCTTTTCCACAGTCTAGTGGAGGAGTATGGTTGGGGAGGTGCTAGATTCCCATAAGGAGCGCAACCTAGATCCCTCACATGCACAGTTCACAATAGGGTTCGCAGTCCTATGAGAATCTGATGCTCTCGCTGATCGACAGAAGACAGGGCTCAGGCTGTCATGCCCACTCACCTGCCACTCAACTCCTGCTCTGCAGCCTGGTTCCTGACAGGCCATGGAGCAGTACTGGTTCATAGCCTGGGCGTTGGGGACCCTTGCCTTAAGAGAAAATGTTTTTGACTCTAAAATACAACTTTAATACTCAAAATGGAGAAAACGTCAACCCTACTATCAAGCTGACGTTGATTAAGTGCAATCACATATGTAGAAAAGCAAAAGCTTTCCAATGTAAAACATTACTGCTGTTGCTGTGCCGGACTGCACAAAGCTGTCTTTCCACTTAGAAAGTTACACTGTTTAGTTAAAGGGGATTATCTGGTGACCCTTAAACCGTGGGCAGTAGCTCAACTGTGTGCCGAATAGAATCTTAAGTCAGGCACATAACCATGTACAAGAGGCTCCTCAAAAGCCTAAGCAGAGCCACCTGTTCTTCAAGGAGTCCGGTGCCCAAACTCCATCCAACGAGGTATTTGTCCTCCTTGTGACTCATCCTCCTCTCTTCATCTGCCTACTGAAACCTGGTCCTTCATGACACTGGAGGGACTTGCAGAGGTGATGTGGATGGAGGACAGTGAGCACAGAGCTCCTGCGACTGGATTTTCCATTTTCTCTCACATCAAGTGAAATAACAGAGGGACCGAGTGAGACACACCATAGCCCTGGTTACCCCTGAAAACAGATGTGGAGAAATCATTTTATTTATTCATTAAAAAAATGTCACATAATTGCTACATATCATGCCTTTGTTCAATCCATAGCAGAGGGTGGAACATACGTAATTCCTACTTATTTGAGGCAGAATTTAACTGGACACCTACAATAAAAATGAAACAACAGGCTGGGGGTGGTGGCTCACACCTATAATCCTAGCACTTTGGGAGGCTGAAGATGGTAGATCACTTGAGGCCAGGAGTTCAAGACCAGCTTGGCCAGCATGGCAGCAAAACCCTGTCTCTTTTAAAAATACAAAAATTAGCCAGGCATGGTGGTGCACACCTGAGGTTTCAGATACTTGAGGGGCTGAGACATGCGAATCATTTGAACCAGGGAGGAGGAGGTTGCAGTGAGTGAAGACTTGTCCAATGCACTCCAACCTGGACAATAGAGTAAGACTGTCTTTAAAACAAACAAGCAAACAAACAAACAAACAAAAGTAAAACAACAAATTCATGTGATGAGGTGAAAGCAGGGCTCTGGGAAAGAGAAAGAGGCATGCAGGTCGGGAGTGACTAAAAGACATCACTGTAATAGGAAATTTTTAGTTGAGACTTCAAGATATAAAAGAACCCAGCTAGAAGAAGAGTACAGAGGAAGAACATTCCAGACTTCAGGCACAGCATGTGTGTGGTCCCTGAGGCAAAAAAGTGAGTCCCACATCTGAGGAAATGAGAGGCAGAACCAGGGGGTGTCGTGTGGGCTAGAAACACCATGGTGAGCAATGGATCCTAGGAGCCAGGTGACACTGTGCACCCATAGGCATGTGAAGAAGATTCTCTATGAAAATGCACTAGTAAGCACTTGAATTATGTTAATCAAAGGAGTGATATGATCCAAGCTGTGCTTTAAAAGATTACTCTGCCACTTAAATGACCGACTTGAATTGACCAAAAATGAAATCTGAAAGACTATTTGGGGGCTCTTGTTCTATCATAGGAAAAACGTTTTGGAATAGGGTGGTGGCTATGAATTGGGAGAGAGTTGGTTGGATTCAAGGTTTCAGGAGCATGACTAATAGGACCTGTTTAAGTGAAGGAGAGGGGTGATCTGGAAATAACTTCATGTTTTTAAGGCAAATTTATTTCAAATGATTTGAGATTGATAACCTTATTGTCAGAGACAAGAAGCCTGGTTGAAGACAAGGAGAAACAGGATGTTCAAATAGGTAACACATAAGTGTGTTGAGGAGGGTAGAAATTAAGATTTAGTTTTTGTCATTTTAATTTTGAAAATCAGTAAGTTGTCTGAAGGCAAGGTCCCAGGGTGGCTGGACACAGACTCAGATTTTGTTTGGGTATAAAACACTCATTTTGGAATTGTCTTTACCTAGATGATGTTTAAGGTCCTCTGAGACAATATACAATGAACATGATTTAAAAGGGACAGGACCAAGCTCTGAGGAAGAAAAGTGTTCACAATTTTACTGGCTTCAAAAGTCACCAGGAAAAATTGGGGTTGGTGGAGAAAAGGAAGGGAAAAGCAGCAGGAAGTCAACTTGCAGAATGTAAAATCATCAAATTCAGGAAGAGAGAATCAGGAAAAAGAGATGGTTATCTGTTTTAAAAAATCCTGTGAGAACAGATGAGTCAGATGAGATGAAATGGTCTAACATGGCACTCATTGAAGTTGACAACATGCGAATGTCTAGTGACTTTGACAGAAGCCCTTTCAGTGAACGCAGGCTCAAGTGGAAACAACAGTAAAAGAGAAATAAGGAAACTGAAAGAATTGACTGGAAAGAAACTTGACGAAAGAGAGGGTAGCAATAGGAAGATCAAAATTTGGAACAGGGAAAGGGAGGAACGCAGTCTTAGCTCTTGGGGATGTAAAGTCACAGGAGAGCTGTTTGGGAGGCTCTGTAGTGTACCCTCGTGTGCTTGGGAGAATGAGCCAGTTGAGAGTGAGAGCACAGCCATGGGGGTAGCACGATGATATTGCAAAGAAACTAAGGAATGCTGACTTCCACCCTTAGAGAAGAACTGGTCTTAGATTACAGGAAAGAAGAAGGCGTTCATGTGTGCAGGTGTGAGAAGGTGAGGAGACATCTAGAGAAGTGGCTTCCAGAATTCTCACTACTACATAAACCCTCTTAGTTTCCATTCATAAATTCTATCTACCAAAATATTTTACGTGTAACACTTTTTTAGTTAATTCACTTACCCATTTTTTCAAAGGTCAATGAATCAGCGATCAGTATAAAGTAGTATTTTGTTAGCTATTGAGGTATACACTCATGCTTTGGGTCATTTCTGGGCAATCACTGTTTCAATCTTCCCTCTCGTGGTAGTATCTGTGTACTCAGAGGGGATTCGGCAGCTCAGAGGGAGATGGATGTGAAGCAGATGGATACCTGTGAAAGGTCACAGATGCTGGCTGAAGCCAGAACCCCCACATTCAATCCTACAGGAACCCCTCCCACAGCTCCTGGGTTTGCTCCTGGCTGGCAGCCCTCAGCTGCGGAGATCTATTTCCCTAAAGTTTCATCCCACTCTCTAAGGATGGTCTGAATTCAATGACTTGTTAACGTAGGTGGCATAATTACTCAACCCCTTGTTCCAATTTAGGACAATTCTGAGGAGTCATCCCAGATCAGAACACCCTTTCTGGTTGGCTGAGAGCTTTGTTGTGACTATACTGCGGCCTACATTCTCCCTCTGCAACCTTGAATTCTTCCCTTTCATGAACGTATGCTAATCTTAACAGCACTTTCAAATAAATTTCTAATCTTAGAGTCTACCACAGAGAAGATCCACTGTTATCAGTTGAAACATGTTCCCTAAAAAGATATGTGGAAGTCTTGACCCCGATATCTCTGAACGTGACCTGTTTTGGAAATAGAATTCTTACAGGAGTAATAGAGTTAAGATAAAATCATTATGGTGAGCCCTAATGCAGTGTGGCTGGTGTCTTTATAAGAAGAGGAAATGAGACATGAAGAGGGAGAAACACACAGGGAGTATACCGTATAATGACAGAGGCAGGAATTCAACATAACTGCAAGTCAAGAAATGCCAAGGATTGACAACTAGCACCAGATGCTGTAAGTGGCAAGGGAAAACCCTATTCAGAGTCTCAGAGAAAGTCTGGTCCTAAGGAAACCTTTATTTGGGGACTTCTGTTCTCCAGAAATGTAGGAAAATAAATGTATGTGGTTTTGAGTCACCCGGTTTAAGGTACTTTGTTTATATCAGCCATAGAATATGAATGCCTCATTCTTTAACACGTGGTAACATTGATAGTCAGTGAAAGCAGACACCATATTGCGTTCTAAAGCTGACTTACCAGCCATGTGATTGCCAATAAAAATGCACCCCTGGTGGTAGATGGGGCACTGATAACCTCAAGTACAAAGTGAAGTACAGTTGCTAGAATTTTCTCTGGGGATGAGCTGTGTTGCAATATCAGTAGAAGGAAATAGAGTTAAAGATTAAATTAGTCAAATGTTTATGAAATATGGGGCAGATAGTTATGATGACAACATAATTATTAAATGTTACTTGAAAAAATATTATTTTGAAAAAATATAATAAAAGATGAAAACATTCAAGGAGTAATTGAAAGCAAGATGTGGAAGCCAAAGATAGACTTTCATCTAATCTAATTCATAGATTATGACTTTCATCTCCCACAACTTAATGGCACAAAGAATGTATGACTTGGCAAATAACTAAACTGCTATGCTTGAAAATTTCAAATTCTAGATTCCCCTGAATCCACGGACCCCAGAACATCCCTTCACCTCCTGTTAGAGGCTAGGGCCCTCTCCCCCTTTCTTGAAGATGATGCAGAGACCTGTGGTCCACAAGACACAATGTGTCATCATCAGAATCTAGCACAACATCCACTTCTGAGGAGACCAATAACTGGAGAAAGGCAGAAACTGAAGAGAAGAACATACAGTCCATTTTACAACAAAGACAAGGCACCTGGCAAGGCCTCCATTGGTGATTTCCCAGGCCACCACGCTGAAGGCTGGCGACTGCCTCTTGAGGACAACAGAGGCTCCATGTCTGTGATGGTGCCCTGTGACAGTCACCACCAGCTTCCCTGGATCTTTGCAGCATGGTAGAGAGCGCACTAATTTACACTTCCAGTGTGCCATCTCTAGGCCCACTACCCAAAAGCATGACTCTTATATGAGGCTGAGTCCCCAAGAGGTGGGCTACTTGGGTCTAGGAAATAGAGGTTGAAAGTACTGACTCAGTTTAAAATCACTGCCAGTGACCTGATTGGGAGAGTTTTTAAATTTTCTTTCCTGCAACTCTAGTCTTTGCAGGGTTATAGATTCTAGTTCCCAAAGGGAGAAAGTATTTTATAGGGGGCACTATAGGAGACCCATCGAATTAAAAATTGATGGCTTCTACTCAGACACTTATTGTTCCTCATGGCAAGGTCCCAGGGGGAATCATATTAGGATAAGAGATTCTGAAAATTTCCCTCCCCTTTCCAAATATTAAAGCACATATATTTATAATTTTTAATTTGTTATGTATAATTCTCCTTCTATAAAAACTTATCTCAGAAATAAAATCAAAGAATATACTATGTAGAGAGCTATTCTGCTTGAACTTGCATTTAAATATAAGAATTGGTATTTTATTTTAGACATGAGAAATATATGACCAGAATAGACTTTTATATGTTTTTTATCTTTATATGTTTCCTTCATGCTATAATTCTCAATGTGAAAATGGTAGACTTGAGTATGTGGTTAAAACATTAAATGCTGTGGTCAGGTGTGGTGGCTCAGATCTTTAATCCCAACACTTTGGGAGACAGAGGCAGGCAGATCGCTTCAGATCAGGAGTTCAAGACCAGCCGAGCTGACATGGTGAAACCCCCATCTCTACTAAAAATATAAAAATTAGGTGGGCATATTGGAAGGTGCTTGAAATCCCAGCTACTCAAAAGGTTGAGGCATGATAATCACTTGAGACCAGGAGGTGGAGATTGCAGTGAGCCGAGACCCTGCCACTGCACTCCAGCCTGGGTGACAGAGCGAGATTCCATCTCAAAGAAAAAAAAAATATTTACATGCTGCAGTATACTACCAAAAATCACAGGCACACAATACCTACATTATTTCATTGTGATTTTAGAACCATATAAAAACCAAAACTATGGAAAATGTTTTGTTTTTGGCAGCTATTATGAAGTAAGCTATTTTGGATATTAAAATGAGTAAAATTACAAAATTTTCTTTAATGACAACTGTGAATATATTTTTAAGTACTGTTAACTGACAGTGCATCATGTTCAAAGTGATCTTTAGCAGGTGTTCACATGAAGCAAAAGCTGTTTCTATAAAAAGCAAATAAGAGGAAATGATTCCATTAAAACAGCACATGACAACACTGAAATATAGAAAGAAAAAGGGACCCAAGATAGGAATGATTCTATTCTTTTGGTACCAGGATATATTATAATCCACACTAAAAAATACATTTGGGATAACATTTTTTTTTCTAAATCTAAGTGAATTCATTGTTTCTCTAAGTTTAAAGGTAGAAAATGTGCAATGAAATATTATGAAAAGGAGACAGGTTTTAAAATAATGCAAATGAGATATAATTCTTCCAGCAAGGAGGTGCTATTGACATGGTGATATGCAAAATGTTTTGTGACTTTTTCAAACAAATTAAAGGAGAATAAAATAATTACTCTTTTATAATTTGACTTTTTAACATAGTACAGATGAAATAATGTCCATCTTTGTAAAAATAATTTCAACTTTTGTTTTAGGTACAGAAGATACATGTGCATTTTATTCCATGGGTATATTGTGTGATGCTGGTGTTTAGGGTACAGACCTTATCACCCAGGCACTAAGCATAGTGCCCAATGGGTAGTTTGTCAACCCACACTTCGCCTTCCATTCTCCCTCCTCTAGGAGTTCCCAGAGCCTATTGGTCTCACCTTTATGTCCATTTGTAAACAATGTTTAGCTCCCACTTAAAAATGAGAACATGCAATATTTGATTTTCTGTTCCTGCATTAATTCTCTTAGGATTATGGCCTCCAGCTGCACCCATGTTGCTGCAAAAGACATAATTTCATTATTTTATATGACTGTCTATAGTAAATGGTGGATTGGATAAAAAAATGTGGTACGTATGCAGAATAATGTTCATCTTAAAGATAGATTGATTTTCTGAGTGTGAGTTGTAGCCTCATATTCCATTAGAGACATACACCATTAAATACGTAACTCATACCCTACACAAGGAAATTTTACTTGACTTTAGTTTATTGCAACTATGAACATTGCTTTACTAAAAAGATTTCTACATGTAACTTTGTGTATTTCTCAATTGTTTCCTTGGAACAGAGACTTGAAATGTTGATATGGATGCTTTTAAAACCTTACTGTGACTGCTGCTGAGTGACCTTCTGTGCGGCAGTGCCTGGTGGAGCCCTGAAGTTGTTCAGCATGGTAGTAAGATTGCACCAATTTGCACTTCTCTATACCTTAGGTTGTGTATAGGAAAGTTTGTTTCCCTAATGTGCAAAAATGAGTACAAATTGTTCTTAATCCCTATTAATTTGATAAAGGGTACTAGTTTGAAACAGATATTTTGAAAATATTTTATTCTGCAAGCAAAAGATAAAGACAACTCCACAAAGAGAAAATATTTATTTTTATTAGTAGTCTAGAGGTAATGTATAATTATATGATATTCTACAGGCATTTTGGATCTATGGGTAAATGATAAGACATTTTTATGTATCACTGTCACTCAATGTACAGCCCTTGATATGGAGAATGGTCAAATGGTCACTAGGATTTACTGTGACGAATATGTTTAGTTTGTGTATGTATATATATATATATATATATGGAGGTTTTAGTGGCAGGTATACAGAAGTTGCCATAAATATTACCTGACATATATTATAAAATATGATTACAACAGAAAGTATGATACTTTGTAGGCTATTCCAGCTAAATATTGTAATAACTTTAATAAAATGACATACATGGTAATTGTTGACAATTTTGTATAAAGATAATATTGAGCAATTAGTGGGCTTAGATTGTCAGAGTGGAATGTTAAGAGTTTTATAAAACCCTGTTTGCTAGTGTGTTTTGGGATTTTGGCCTGTATTTTTCATTGTAAAATATTTCATTTATAAAATTTTGTAGTATTAGAATTGGAGCTGTGTATCTTGCAGTTGCTCCCAGGTGATGGGGTCAAGTCCCCACTCAAAACTAGTTCAGAAGTTAAGTCTGATGCTGCCCACACAGTGAATAAGTAGGAACAAACTTATGTGCTGGGGCTTTCTGGAGAGAACAGGGGAAACTCCCAACCTGATCTGAAGTGCTTTGAGAACAGGGCAGCCAAGGGGCTTTGATTCACATTGTGCTTAATGACTGGGTTAAGCTTTACCACTCTCAGTGGTGAAACATCAAAAGTGGAATCAGACTCTTGCTTATTCTATAAAGAGCCTGAGAATGGCTCTGGATCCCAGTTTCTGTATCAATAAAATGTGAAGTATAAAATAAATGAAAAATGAATGTCCTTTGTTCTTTACCATTCTATCATCACTAACTTTCATTTCGGCTACTTATAGTATACATCTGGGAACAAAATATTAAAAATGCAAAATAACTCCCGATGTGAATGTTATACCAAAGCTAGCACTAGCTGATTTGGCGCTCTCCTGGCTCCTGGCACAGGATCCCCATGACATTCACAATTACTTTGGAATGTATTTTAAAGATACTTACAGATATATAACCTACTGTTGAATTGAAAAACACTAACATTCTTAAACATTCACTAATCTACTAGTAAGCCTGATCTGCTGTATTAGTTCATTCTCACAATGCTATAAAGAACTACTGAGACTGGCTAATTTATAAAGAAAAGCAGTTTAATTGACTTGCAATTCCACATGGCTAAGGAGGTCTCAGGAAACTTACAATCATGGTAGAAGGCAAAGGGGAAGAAAGGCATGAGTTATATGGCTGCAGGAGAGAGGGAGAGTGAAGGAGGAAGTTCCAAACTTTGAAACCATGGGATCTCATGAGAACTCTCTCACTATCATGAGAATAGCAAGGGTAAAATCTGTCCCCATGATCCAATCACTTCCCACAAGCTCCCTCTGCTGAGGGACATGGGGATTACAACTCAACATGGGATTTGGGTGGGGACACAGAGCTAAACCATGTCAGCTGTCTTACTTTGTTCCCAGAACAGTCCCGTGTAGTGGTCATCATTTAGAGGAAAGTGAGATGGCTCTGCTCTGGCATAACATAGATTAGATCTTAATACATTAGCCCTCCAACTGTCAGCCCTGTAAAACTGGGCAAAACACATGAGGCAACTATATTCAGACAACGGGAAACAGGCAGGGCCAAACTCCATCCCTGCAAGCAAAGAAACTCATTCAGTGAGTCCAAGATTGCCCAGTTTTTTGCCTGGGGATGGCTATCTGGACATGGTATAGTGAGCTGAAGTGTACAGAAAACACATGATGCGAGGTGGTAGGGATCAGAGGTCAAGGCAGACAGAGAAGCAGGAGCCAGCAGAGCACAACCGATTCATAGAGGACAGAGCTGTGCAGTGGGTCTGCTGCAGGCAGTTTTCTGACCTTTTACAATATGTTCATTCTTGTGGTTGTCTTATGCTTCCCTAAGCCTTTCAGTTTCTTCTTGTATCACCTGATAACAGAAACATCATGTGATAGGAGTTCTTTTTTAGCCTAGCTTCCAAAAGCCATCCTAGCAAAATGTCAGAATGGTCTTCCAAGGGCCTTGACAAAGTGCTACATCTTGTGTTTATCTCAGGAGAATTCTCCCCTATGGATTAATTATCTCTTATCCACCTTCATTTTGCACCTCTGTGATTCAGCCTCCTCAGTGCACAGTCCCATCCATACCCTGGGTTCCTCCTGGTACACCACAGCTGGGTTCTGCAGCCCTGATGGTGCTACATGGTCTGTTTCCTCCCTGGCAGGCTCGGCCTTTCCCAGTGATTGATCTGCTGGACAGGAGAAACCAGCTATTGATAGGGATACACATTGTCTTGTAGGGGAGAGCTATCTGCAATATCTTCAAGCGAGGGGAAAATACTAGCTTCCAACAGAAGGAAGCATGCTCTCTTCAACCCCAGGACTCTGCTATACGCTCAAACCCCAACAGCCACTAACTAACAGTTTTACATAGCCTTCCCCTGGACATGTGCAGCTCAGCTGTCAGTGACCATGTGCAAGGTACTCCTGTGAACTTAATACTGTCTTGGAGGTTCTTGTCAATTCAATAATACTGGAGCTCGGGGGATGAACACATTAAAATAAGGAAATCAACTATATTAACTGACAAATGATGTTATTAAATGCGTAGGAAATCCAAAAGAATTTACATAAGAGCTGCTAGATCTAAGAAGTGTTTCACAAATGTTCAAGCTGCAAGATTAATATATCAAACATCAAATGTATTTCTATACATTACCAATAGATAATTGAAAACCAAAATTTTAAAAATCAACATCATATACAGTGCTATCAAAATCATAAGCTACTTAGGTATAAATCTAATGAAAGGCATAGATCTAATAACACATTGGCATGATATGTAGCTCTAACCTGTAAAATACTGATAAGAAAAATTTTTTAAAAAGATATTATCTAGCTCTCTTTTAATGGAGAGAGGGATAATAAATGTGTTCATGAATTAGAATATCCAATGTTGTTAAAATGTTAATTCTCCCCAAATTAAATTAATATTGATAGGTTGAGCCAACACAATTTCATACAAAATCCAATGAGCTCTATTATGGCTATTGAACAGCCTATTCTAAATTTTATATAGACATTCAGAGGACATAGAATAAGCATGGTAATTAAAAGTAAAAACAGTTTTCAAAAATTTAGCCTCCCTAATTTCAAAGCTTACCAAAAGTCATAGTAATCAAGACACTGATGAAAAGGAGAGAAAATAACCACATAATTCAGAAATAGACCCACATATTTACAGTCAATTGAATTTTGTTAAAGGCACTGAAGTAATTCAGTAGAGAAATATATAGGTGCCAGAAAAATTGATAATCCACATGCAAAAGAATGAACCTCCATCAACATCTCAGACCCTGCATAAGCATTACCTCAAACTAGGCCTTAAGTCTAACTGTAAACATCTGTAAAACTATAAAGCTACAAAAATAAAAATTTTTATCTTTGACTTAAGTAATATTTTTATATAGGACACAAAAAGCATGAAACATAAAAGGCTTAGTAACTGTACTTAACTAAAAGCTGCTCTTTGAAAGGCACTATTAAGAAAATGAAAATAAAATAAGTCATACCAAATGAAGATATATTTGCAGAAATACATATCTGATGAAGAATCTAAGCAGAATATTAAAAATATTCTAAATTAATTAATCATTCTGATAAAAAATGAAAAATATGGGTAGACAACATGATAAAATGCTTCACCAAGAAGATATTCAGATGGAAAATAAGCACAGGAAAATTATTTAATATTATCAGCCACTAGAGATGACTAAATGAAAATCACAACAAGCTACCTCTGCAGGCCGATTAGAATGACTTAGTAGCCCTGATGATGCCAACTGCTGTTGACGATACAGTGCCACTAGGACTCCCATGTGAGAGAGAGTTTAGGAAACATTCTGGCAGTTTCGAGTGAAATTAAACATGCGCTTGCCATATCACTCCCATTACCAGGTGTGTACTACCTGCTAAATGAAGACAAATGTCTACACTAAACCTTATTTCCAAACACTGGGTTATTCTACCTTTAAAATTCAAGGTGTGAAATCGGATTTGCCCTCATTATTAAGTTACTTTGAGTTTTGGGTTTTAGATAATAAAGTGGTCTCTATCATATGCAAATAACAATTACCTAATGAGAAAATTTTATGGCTGATTTTCCAGTTAAAGTGCATTCCACCCTTTTACCCTAGCTTAAATGAGAGCATTGAATAATTTGTTTTGGGACTCAGCATGCAGGTCATGAAAATACTCGTATAAACTTTAGAAAGCACGTTTCTTAAGAATTCACTCTTTAGAACTTAACACATAGGTCTTAAAAAGTGAACATACCTGTAATATCCACAAAGGAATTTGGCTTTTCCAGTCTCCCTGTTTATGTTGCCAAATGTATTTTAAAACTGATTTAAACAATGAGGTTTTATGTGCTTTAATTTAAAGTAAATGCCAAATACACCATCTAAGGCCTGCACTAGGAGGGTAAGAAAACGATTTGTAATGTGAAACTGACAAAGATGACACCTTGTATCTCAGTCTCATGTAGCTTCTATTTCTTGCTGCAAGGTCACTTTAAGTGATTGCACAAAAGCAATTTGGGGAAAGCATTAAAGATGGAAGTCTCAAATATAAGCCTGCATCAAGCATTAATACTCCAAATACATCTACTAGTGATAAGAACAACATCAGTTTACAAGTGCATCATTTGTAATTTTGTTCCACGTTTTCACCATTGTTATATTGATATATCATGAGCCCCAAGAAGGATGAGTGACTTATCCATCTTGTTGAGCCAATGGCAAAATTGAAGTTCCTAAGCTTATTCTGAAGTCTGACCCTTCCACTCTCTAAGAGTTGAGCTCAAATGGTGCCTTCATGTTGTAATTTTCCTTTCTATCTATGACAGCTTGTCCTGGGCACCAAAACCATTATGTGGATAAATAAAATAACATCCTGGAAAAGGAAGACATGTATTAATCACAAATTACAGTCTGAAATTATATCCCCATTTCACTATTTTTTATTTATGAATTATTTCAAATTATTTAATATATAAATTATATTGTAAAAGTACCTGTGCTAGCCAATTATCTAAAACTGATTGTTAATATTTTATCATATGAATATCATTTTTGTTTTGTCATAATTTTCATATAAATTTATATCTATAAATTAGCTGTGATAACAATAATAATGATAAATAATGCCAACTAATTATAAAAATTTTGCTAGAGAAAAATACGTAAATTTTATCACTGAAAAATAAAAACGAAATACCTTTTATTTCTGACTAGGGAAGCTTAAGATGTTTCAGGATTGCTTCTGTCCAGCAAAGGACTAGAAAACTGGAAATATTTAAGACACATCTATTTTCTGACATTGGACAATAGGAAATACAGGACTGTGATCCCAGAGAAAAGGAGAATATAGGAAGTGAATCTCATCCTTGTCCTGGTTTTTGTTCCAGAGATACTTTCTGAACGCACTCAGAATGTGAGGAACAAAAATAGTCTGATACAAAAGAATACTTACTATATCATTCAATTCATATTAAAAACTATAAAACACAAATCTACTCCACAATGACAGCAAAAAGTTCAGTTGTTGCCTGAATGTGATAGCAGGAGATTTACCAGGAAGGGAAACAGAAGAAACTATCACTTGCGATGGAAATATTTTATTATACAAATGTGGTGGTGGTGTTTAAACAAGTGTAAACTTTTCATTAACTTATCAAGCTCCATTTAGAATTAATTCGTTTTATTATACATAAAATATTCCTTGGGAAGATTTTTTTTAATTAAAAAACAAAAATGAGTAAATTCAGAGTGAATTCCAGTACTAAACACATGTAAATAAAGATAAGGATATATACAAATATGTTTTCAAGAAGTAGTAGAGGGAAATTAGTAAGTTACAAGACAGAAAATTAATAAAGCTGACAAACCCAAAGCCCATTTTGGTATCTTTAATAAAATACATAAATCTTTATAAGTACAAAAAAGAATAAAAGATAAATACACCATAATGAAATTGATTAGGCATATGTATATAAAACCTAAGGTACAGAGGTGACAAGTAATTTAAAGAGAATAGTGTATACAAGTAACTGTTAGCAAATCTTAAATATTGTTCTTCGATTATAAATTTAAATTAATGGAATATGACATAAGAAACTGTTAAATCATTTTAATAGTTTGCAAAGAAATACCTCAAAGATATGTGTGTACATACAAAATTATGAATGAATAGAAATAAAACAATATAGAGGACATAATTCCTATTCTATCTAAAAATAACTCAGAGCACTGAAAATTGGACTCCTCCTGGGATTGTATTATAAACCACAATAAAAATACGACAAATATTAGAACATTCTAACATCAATATGAATGCAATATCCTAAGGAAATCAGCAAGTGCCGAATAGATTAAAACAATAAAACCAAATAAGATTTATTCCAGAAATGTAAGCTTATCCAATGTAGAGCTCTCCTTATAATTCACATAATAGGTCAAAGAGGTGCCAAAATATATTGATAAAATCAGCAATCATTATTTTTTGAAACAAACATATTAAGATACACTTCACTAATTCTATAACTTATCCTCTTAAAGCAGGGGTCAATAAACCCTGGGCCACAAAGGGGAGACCCGGTCCGTGGCCTGTTAGAAACTGGGCTGCACAGCAGGTGGTGAGTGGCAGACTAGAAAAGAAGCTTCATCTGTATTTACAGCCACTCCCTGTGATGCTCATTACTACCTGAGCTCCTGTCAGATCACCAGCAGCACTAGATTCTCACAGAAGCACACACCCTAATGTAAACTGTGCATGCAAGGGATCTGGGTTACGTGGTCCTTATGGTAATCCAGAGCCTGATCATCTGTCACTGTCTCCCATCATCCCCAATTAGAACCATCTAGTTGCAGGAAAATAAGCTTAGCTTAGGGTTCCCATTGACACTGCATTATGGTGAGTTGTATAATTATTTTATTGTATTTTACAATGTAATAGAAATAAAGCCCACAATAAATGTAATGTGCTTGAATCTTCTCGAAACGATCCCCCCTCACCCCATCTATAGAAAAATTGGCTTCCAAAAAACCAGTCTCTGGGACCAAAGAGGTTTGGGACTGCTGCCTTAAAGTATTCAATTCAATGTTATCAATTATGGTCAATGACTATTATCGTATATTTTATTTTACTTTATTTCTAGATCCCCCATATAGCTCAAAACCAGCATCAAACTTTAGAACATTTCTATTTTGCATAAGGGAAACTCTATACCATTAGCAATCATTCCGCAATCCCTCCAAGCTGCCTCAGCCCTAGGCCAGCATTAATCTACATTTTGTTTTACATATTCAGATACACTGAACAACTTCATATGAATCGAGTCACATGATAGGTAGTTTTGTGACTGGCTTCTTCAGCATGTTTTCAATGTTCTTTCATCTTGCAGCATGTATGTCTTCTTCATTTGTTACTACTGAATGACATTTTATAGTATAGATATATAATATATATATCCATTCTTGCTTGATGTACATTTGGGTTGTCTCTGCTTTTTGACCATTATAAATCATGCTTCAGGCAAGCCATAGTGGCTCCCAGTGCTTTGGGAGCCTGAGATGGAAGGATTACTTGACACCTGGAGTCCTAGATAAGCCTGGGTAATGTAGTGAGATCTCATCTCTAAAAAAGAAAAGGTGTTTTTTGTTGTTGTTGTTGTTTGTTTGTTTGTTTTTAATTAGTTGGGCATGCTGCTGTGCAGCTGTAGTATTAGCTACTCAGGATGCTGAGGTGGGAAAATTCCATAGAATTGTCTGAGCTAAGGAGCTGAAGTTTATGAAGAGCTGAGATGGCAGCACTGCACTCCAACCTGGGTGACAAAGTGAGATCCTGTGTCTGTTAAATAAAACTTTTAAAAAGTGCTTCAGTGAAAAATCCTGTACAAGGTTATACCTAGATGTATACTGTCGTGTCTCTCTGATATGTACTTAGGAATGAATCTAATTTCTCTTGTAATTTCTTCTTTGGCCATCTTTTTTTTTAGCGTATTGTTTATGTTTAAATTGCCTTATATTGTTTTCTATTTTGATTTGATTACATTTGTAGAATATATTTTGTTTGATGGCAGTAATTTTAAACTTATGGAGCTCATTACATAGCCTGGAGAATGTTTTACCTTGGAAAATGTTCCATGCATACTTGAGAAAAATTTGTATTTTGCTGCCATTGGGTGAAGTATTGTATAGATGTCTATTAGTTGTAGTTCTTTTATAGCAATCAAGTCTTCTGTATGCTTGTTGATATTCTTCCTAATTGTTTATCCATTACCAAAAGTGGGATATTGAAGTTTCCAATTATGATGATCAATGTGTCTGTCTCCAACTCTGTCAGCTTATGATTTATTGCATCTTGGAGTCTTGTTGTTAGGTGCATATATGTTTGTAATTGTTTTGTCTCAGTGATGAACTGTACATATTATTATTATTAAATACCCCTCTTTAACTATAGAAACATTCTCAGATTTGCTGTTTTAATATCTATTATATCTACTATAAGCATAAGCACTCCAATGCTCTTATAACTCTGTTTGTATAGTGATCTTTATTCATTCTTTAACTTTCAGCATATTTGTTTCTGAGTCTAAAGTGTGTCACTTGTAGAGCAAGCACTGTTTGTTAAAATAATAAAGTTATAGTCTAGAGAATAATTCCCTTACATGACAAATGATATCTAATTCAAATAGGTAGCCAAAATCCTGTTTCTTCAACAAAAAAACTTGCAAGCATCACTTCTAAACACAGAACCAAGAAAATAAACAGGCACAAATATTACCAATTTAAAATGCTGTGCATTATCTGCTGATGTGTTAAGGTATATGTTTCTTAAATGAGAGAAACAAAAATTTTAAATTAAAAGAAAATAAAAATTCTCTTTCCATTTCCAGTACTCCTGATTAATTTTCTAATCTGTCATTCTCAATAGTTTCTATAGCTATCTTACATAATATTTGCTTTCTTGTTTTAACTTCTTACTTGCCAGTTCTTAGTATTCTCCCTCTGAAACATTGGCTTCACAAGGGCAAATACTTTTTTTCTGTTTTGTTACTTTAGATGCTCCAGTGGTTCAAATAGGGCATAATACATAACCATAGCTCCACAAAAATGTGAAAACAGATGGATAATTTGAAGATGGAATAAATTATATTTTTAAAATAATGAGGGAAATCAACTAAAGACCTGAAGTCCATCTTTGATCATAAATCAATAAAAACATTTAAGAAAAGTAATAATTGGAGGACGGGGAAGGGTAAGCATTCCATGTTTTGATATTATACAACATAAGGATAATTAAAACATGCCACCATGTGTAACTGGTGCAGCATTAAGCAGGCAAGTTAAAAAAATGAGCTAGACTATCTCACAGAACCCCCACCAATACAGAGAAATCTAATAGATGATAAGGTTGTTCTCTCAAATCAATAGGAAAATATGAATTCTTGAATGCCAACGTGATGCTCAAAGAAAATGCTTATTGAAGTGTTTCAAATTTTGAGTTTTCAAATTAAGAACGCTCAATCTGTACCAAAATCTGCCGACAGTCAAGTCCATGCTATAAAATGGTGTGGTATTTGTATACAACCTATGCACCTCCTCCCATATAATTTAAATTATCTCTAGATTACTTATAATACCTATACATAAAATTCTACAAAAACAGTTGTTATATCTTATTATTTAAGGTATAATGATAAGAAAAAATCTGTACATGCTCAGTAGTGACACAATTGTTTTTAAATATTTTTGATTCAAGGTTAGTTGATGTAGAACTCACAGGTGTGAAGAGACAACTCTACTTATATGTGAATTAAAAATCCAAATGTATCACATAGGAAACCATAAATTGTGTTTTTCAATGTAGGTGAAGATTTATTTAGTCTTGGGGAAGAAGCTTCTAAGCATAGCTCCAAAGCAGAAACTATAAAGGCAACTATTTTTCTTTATATTAACACTTTCACATGTATGCAAAATCATGAATGTAACCTGATAAAGCACACTTTAAAATATTGAAAGCCAAATGGACTAGAAAATATCTGTACCAAAATATATAGAATCTTTCCAAAGTACCAAGAAAAACATGAACCCACTCACAGATATGTTGTGAAACATATGTTGTGAAACCACTTTCAGGAGGGATGGAAGAGAACAGATTTTGGTGAACTCCAAGAGCACCTGAACTCTGCTGGCTTTGTTGGTAGGTGAGGAGGTCACACTGTTGCTGCTCACTAGGATTCAAGATCAAGGCAAATCCAGTGTTTTGGGGATTCCCTTAAAAGGAACATGTGTGTTATTAGAGGAAGTGGAACAGGGCTGCAAGCCCCAGCAACAACAAGACTACATGTAACATCACAACATTGGGGGCCTTTATGTGTTCAGAGATGGTGGCAAACATTGGCGAGCTTCCTTAGGGAACCAAGGCAGCACAGGTCATTCACTGAATAATATGTCACACCCGCTGCTGCCAGACAACCAGCTGGCTTCCCTTAGGGTCTTTCTTCTAGGTCAAAGTAATCACAAAAATTATAACTGTCATTGTATCCTTTCCTTCATAATCCATTGCCTACCTGAAGAACTCCAAAATATAAATAAGGACTTCACTAGTGTCATGCAAGTGATCATCACACAACCAAATAAGTCATTATTATAAATACAAAAAGAGACATTTTCAACTACTGAAATAGTTTAACTGTAAGAAAAAGATTACTACCCCATGGTGACAGCAATGTAGAGACAGGAGGCTTCAGCAGCCAAAACTATAGTGCTAGTTTTGCATCAATACACACGTTCTTTGGAGTGACTTGGAAATTTGTATCCAGATCTATTAAAAAAAAGTACGGATTATTTGATACATGTATTCTACGCTAGAATTAATAAAACAGAATTTTTTAAATGTTCAAAAATAGAGCCAGAAGAATATTAATGGTACAAATAGCAAAACTTTGATCCAATTTCTCAAGTGTTGGCCAATGAGAAGTATCAACTGAGATGCAATATAGGGCAACCATAAAATAGAATTATCAAAGTCTACATATTGGCATGGAGAACAGTTACAATTCATGACAGAGTAAAAAAAGATCATTTTCAAAATTCTATAAAGTTCTTATTTTATGAAAACCATAGTATTTATGAAATCTTAACAATAATAGTGCTGATATTTGTATATTTTTTAAAATTTTCTGTATTTTTTATTTTCATATTTTATTTGTATTATACATACATATATTTTTGAAACAGGGTCTGGCTCTGTCACCCAGGCTGGAGGGCAGTGGTGCCATCATAGCTCACTGCAGCCTCAAGCTCATGGGCTCAAAAGATCCTCCCACCTTAGCCTTTTTTAATAGCTAAGACTACAGATGTAAACCACAGCCTGTACATTTTTTTTTCTGTTTAATATTTAGTAGAGACAAAGTCTTGCCATGTTGCTCAGATTGGTGTCAGGCTCCTAGCCTCAAGCAATTCTCCTGCTGCAACCCCCCAAAGTGCTAGAATTACAGGAGTGAGCCACCTTGCCAAGCCTTTCTTCACGCTTTAATATGTTACAAAGCTTTACTTGAGTAATTACCAAGCAAGCTTTATTTTTCAAAATACACAGCCTGTTACATAAAATGTTTTGTTAAAGAAGCATAACTATATGTTAAAACTGACACATTTACATAACAGATTACATATTAACTATTCACAGGATGTAAAAGATTGTTGATGAAACTGGTTTTCTGACTGTTGGTCTATTTCTATGATTTGCTCTTTACTAGGAAACAGTTCCTGTCATCCGGCTCACAACTACCATTATCCAACAAATGGCTCAATTTTCAAATGCATAATGTTCTCAGATGATGGCTTTCCAGAGTCACAAATGTCCTGGCTTTGAATTTCATATTAATTCCCATTCTGTTCAGTCAGGAATCTCACCTCTTTGCAATGCTCAAAGGGATCATGCTGTCATCATGTGATTATCAACTGCACTGATAATCAACTGGACATCACAACGGCAAAAACTGATCTTAAAAAACTCTTCTAAAAATTATAATGCAACATGCAAGTTTCGTTTAATTTTAAACACACTTAGTCATCTCTAACAGTGCCTTGAGAACTAACATTTTGCTATCTCTTGGAAATAATTTTATTTGCCATTGGAAAGGGTTATATAAAGATACAATATTCACTAGATATGGCAGCACACCTCAGGAATTAAAAAAAAATAGCCCTAGCGTATGAAGAATTTAACAAAAATAAAACAAACTGATGTTTATACAGCACACTGCCATTTAAAGCATATTTTCTCATCTATTATATAATCTGATCTTCTGCCTGATATAGTGACACTTTACTGTTAACCAAATATTATATCCAAGGGAATGGAGATAAGGACGAAGCTCACACAGATGATAAGTGGTAGAGCAGGGATTAAACTATGAAGATAAATAAGACTATCTCTCTTACTAATTAAAACTGAGACCCAAAGAAATACCTCACCTGTAAAAGATCACACAGGCCCCTCCAAACTGATCTATATTCCATGCCACTGTTAATATTCCCTGCCTCTTGTCATGTGTGCGACCATATTATAACATGATCTGAAAGTTATTGGAGAACAGGTCAAGACATCAGACTAAATATTCTAATTTAATTCACATGATCGCAGGAGTTTGAAACGGAGGAAGAAAATATCAGAGTAAAAAAATACGCTGCAAGCTGTGTAACATCTATCATTGTGACAGAAATAAAATACCTTAGACTATGAAGAACTACATGGCCCAATAGCAGCATGTAAAAAAAGAAGGGTCTGTGCAGAGGATGTATCTTATTTACACACCCACACCATCCACACTCACACTTATACCCCACAATCACACACTTATAGACACATTCTCACACACCACATCCACACTTGTACAAACCTCATGCCCATGCTCACCTACATACACTCACACAACCATTTCATGAGCACACATACTCACACACTCACTCAGACATGCCTATACTCACACACACACACTCACACACATTCACATACACACATCTCCATCCTTATTCCACGGCAAGCAAGGGGTACTTCTGAAAAGGCTGTATAGAGATTACGAAACATGAATGGATCTTGAAAGAAAATGAGTGTTTCTCCCTGTGAAAATAAAGATGGTGACTCTCAGAGGGAATGTGTTTCAACAAAAGAGCTGAGTGTGAGAGCAGCTCGCATTCACAAGCTTCATGTGAAATTCCAAGAACAACAAGTGAAGGCCTACGGGCACAGGATCTTGAAGTAACAAAAGTGCTGAAACATCCTCACCTCTCTCTGCAACTCCTCACCTTCTCCCTGCTCCACTTTCTCCTCACAACTTCCCACTGTGTTGAGCGATTATATCATTGTCTCTTACCTCTTTTTCTCACTGAAATGTCAGTTCCACGAGGTTCTTGGTCTTGCATTTTGTTCATTAGTAAATCCCTAGTTTCTAAGACAATGCCTGGCATACAGCAAGTGCTCAATAAATGCGTTAGAAAATTAAGAATAAAGGAAAGAATAAATGTTTGCTTTGGGCTCAAATTTTGGCTGGTGTCATGAACCAGCTGTGTGACCTTAGTCAGGTAAACCCATCTGAATTTTGGCTTTTTCACTTTAAAACTGGAATACTAATAATAGTTGCAACAGTAAGGTTCACGAAGGAGTAAATCATAGATGCAAACCCTTAGCAAAATTAGTACCTAACAGCTACTGATGCGAGCGTGACGGTGGTGCTGGTGATGCTAATGGCAGTGATGAGGTTAAGACTAACAGCAGTTTTGGTTCTGATGGTGGTGGTCACACTGGCGGTGCCACCTTTCTCCCCGAGGACTAAGTCAACTTCTTGGCTGGCGACAGTGCATCACCCCACGTTCCACTGGAGCGCAGCAGTGACAAACACCAGATACACATGGACCAGAGCTACTCATTTTCAAACAGTCATGCACACTCAGTTTAAACATCTTAACTAGAAATAAATAATGTTACTCACTTATACAAACATCTGTTACGTAAAAATCCTGCCTGACATGTGTGTACACATCTAAGTGTGTGCGTGTTGCTCCAAGTTCCTGAATGTAACATAGTTCTAAATCATTTTATCAAATGGTGGTGTGGTTATGACAGTCTATCATTAGCATTTGATTAGAGTGTGTAATGATTAGAAATCTTGTTTTGTGACCTATTTTGAGTAATAACTACAGTCATTGCCATTGATCTCTGCATCCCAAAGTGGGTACCCATCAAGTCATGCAGCAATCATTGCTCCTGTTCATATCTCATGTGAGATAAGCTACAAAATGAATTCTTTCTCAAAGATCTAAAATAAAAATTTTATGCAAAAATAAAATGAACTTGCTCCAATAACAGGCTCACCAAAAATGAACAGTTCACATTCTAAAATTCATGTAGCAGAAGTCGCTTCACCCAAGAGAGTAGCACGCCTTCCTATGATCAAGGACTCACTTCATGAAAGGAGCAAACAGGCCCCACTGTCTGCCCACTCCTGAGTAGATCTCTGCAAAGTATTGCATTGTCCATCTCTGAAATCATTATTATCTCATTGCCCCTCATAAGCTCACTTTGTGTTATTTCCACTAGGATGTCTTAAGCTTTGGCATTGCTTAGCCTGCCTTCCAGCAGAGAGGTAGGTGTGCGATGAGACATGAGTGCATGAGAGCAAGAAAGATAATGAACAGCTTTAACTGTCCTGGGGCCACTGAGGGCTTGGTAATTTAGGAAACACAGCCAGGAGATGACTGACAACATCCTGGGAAGTCGGCTGCTTTGGAGAACGATAGAGTCTGAGTGTGCCCATTCTGTTCCTCCTCTTGATATCACTTCAGGGTTCACCTGAGAGGACATTCTATCAAGGTGCTGACTGTATGTGCAAAGAACGTGTTGTGTTCTCAGGTAGCACAGAAGAGTTGTTGCGCATGTAACCCATTGTAAAGACACAGGCTTCCACCGCTGTCCTGGCAGAAAAGCCCATATGTATGTAAGGGCAGGGCGCTTCTTTGCCCAGCATCTCAAGCTCTCAGCCTGTGTGGAGCACAGTGTCACTCTGAGTATATTCTCCTTCTCTTCTCCCTGTAAGGTACTGCCTTCCTTCCCTCACCTTTTCTCATTGCACCTCTCCCTGGGAGTAAGAGGCACAAGCGCAGGCCAGCGTGGAACTGACATTCTGCTGCTGTGGCTGCAGGACAGCTCTCAACAAAGCGTCCCTGGAGTCCAGCTGGCCACCTCCTAATTGGCCACCATGGCTCAATTTTCACTCATGTTTTGCACCAAAATTAGAAGGATTTAATGCAGATGAAGCTCCTCCAATCCCACTTCCTGACACTATCATTCTAAGAGACACACACAGTCGCAGATAAGCTGCCTCTTTTTCAGCAGTTACTCAAAGGTCAGAAAACTCCGTGAGAATCAAGAAAAGAAAATGTCAACCTGGGAATTACTGGATGTGTGCATGTGCAGAAGGCCAAATCTTTTAAAAGATAAATATCNGACAGAGACTGCGCTAAGGGACCTTCGGGTTTTCACAGTTTACCGTGAGATTTATAACATCCAAGCTGCTCAAGACAGCTCTCCATGTACCATTCAGAGATTTCCAGAAGCTACTTTTATTTATTTTTCAGCTCCACACTTACTTCTTTCTATTCTTTTTTCTCCACCAATACTGACCCAGGATAGATTAGCATTGGAATTTATACTGACCCAGGTTAGATTAAATGTTCACTACTGCATCACACAACTGTGGCCAGGAATTTAGGATTATTTTCTTAAAACAAAACAAAACAAAACAAAAAAAAACAGCTGCCCGAAATGGTTAAGGAAGAAGACTGGTAGATGGTTGGGTTTTTTTTTATTATCTATGACTAGAATAACAAATAAAAAATAGATCAAGGATTCTATTACCACTACCTTCATCAATAGCAGTAAGAAGAAAAATGCATTGCTGAGGTCCATCCAGTGACAGAAATTTTGGAAAAGGTAAAACTAGACCTGAATATTCATGAGAAGTTTGCTCACAACCCCTCTTCCATGTGAGTACTTTCAACCTGGTGTTTGGCAAGAATTCTCTTCCCTATCTTGCCCTGGGAACCCTGGAGAACCCAGGAGATAGAATGACAAGATGTAAATATGCTTTTGTGAAAGATAGTTCAGGCTTTGCAGTCACACTGAACACCAGGTGTGACTTAATGCCACTAATTCTAATGCATGTGGCCTTCAGTGTGGTCACTTAGAAATCCCTTAGCTTCCCAAAGCCAAACTTGCCTTACTTTTAAAGTGGGCATGAGAACAGGACCTGGGAGAGTTGGGGGTGCAGGCAGCACACCAGGCCCAGTGCTCGTCCCATCTTCAGCTCTGGACGTCACTAAGAAATCAGACTATGATGAAACGTGGACTTGAGGATGACAGTCACTATTCACCTCCAAGCTTCAGACCTGTAAGTGTCACCAAGACATTGTTTCAGATTCTGCTCCTTAGGGGCCCCAAATTAGCCCAGAGCTAGAACCAGATTTCCTTAGTACTAAATAGTCTGGAGACTACACTAGGGCCTTTCTCTCAAAAGCAGTATTATTATCAATTATATAGTAGTATGGATGTAAGTGTTTTAGATTTTGCAGACTAACCAGGAGATAACACATGAAGTAGAATTTTAGTGTAAAGCTTCTTAAAATGTATTTCCCTGTGATTAAAGACCAGATAAATGTGTTGATTCACTTTGTTCTAAAAAGAAAAACATCAGTAAAAATTAATTCTTGTTACTTCTGTGTTCAAGTTAACAAAAATGTTTCAGTACTTTGAAACACTCGTGAACTTATTGGTTCTAAAACAATGATGACCTCTACAAAATACCGTACATTGACCAGGTGTTTGTTACAGGCAGTGTAGCGTAAACTAGATCTGTATATATAGTTATGAAAAGCTTTGGTGATGTTTCATGAGTTGCGTTTTTTACAGATTTATCCAACATTTTAATTGTATTTTTGTGTTTATTTTTCTCAGGTAAAACAGCCAACTACGTTAAACTTATCTTCCAGTTTAGAGAAACTGTGATCATTTTGGCCCTTCCCATTCAAAAGGAAATCCTTGTGCTAGGTGGAAATTATTTTTAACATCTAACTTTCTAGTATGATGACACTTTAAAGATTAATTTTTTGGAAATAAAAAATAGTACCACATTGCCCTTAAGATGTTACTTTTGCTAACAGGTAATGTTATTTCCTGGGACAAATGTCATCACTGTACCTCATGGCACCACTGGGCACGGGAGAGCAGCCCTCCCTCACCCCTCCACAGCGAGCTCACTACGGCCCTTTTAATTGCTCTGGACCCATGTGCACCTGCAAACACATTCTTAATGATCAGCGGACCATGAGCTCAGAACCTTTGTTTCATGCTCCCCATCAACAACTGATCTGTAATTTCCATATGATTAAGAGAAAAATGTCTCTGTAGTTGATTTACTTCCTAGAGAGACATATATAAAACATACAAATCAAGTTAGTTAGGGAAAATTTAATTTCTACTGCTTTAGGTACAGAAAAGAACCAATTGTCCCTATTTAAAATACATAATTTATATTTTCTCCCAATATATTAGGAAACATGTAGAGCTATATTTGCCTTCCGATTCCAGTTCTCCGGTTCGCCTCTCCTGGGTGTAGTCATACACCTTTGCAAAAGTTCACATACCTTCTTTTTATCCTAATCTCAATTGCTGGAGAAGTTTATAAAAAATTCCTTTTATGGGGGAATAAACACAATTAATGTCAAGACTATACTCTGTTGTTTTGAGACAAGACATTCAAACAGAAATGTGTGAGAATTTCCCCAGAGACAAGTGCAGGAGTATCTCAGAGGAAAACATGATGCAAATCTCCAATCTCCTGAAAAAGTCCTTTTGCCTAAAAATCATGTTTGTAGAATCTGTGTCCATAAAAATTAGAAAAAAAATTACCCTGAACTGTCCAGAGTAAGGTTAAGAAGACTGCAATTGGGTAGCAGCATAGTCCACAACCATCGCTCTGATGGAAAAAATAAAACGGAAGACCATCCTTTCCCATCCTACACTGGATAGGTCTAAGGTGAAGCTGCCCACGTTTGACTGACTGGCAGGTGCTTTATTAAAGAAGTTTCCTGGAACCCACAGATTCCCGGCCTCTGGGAAAATAGGTGAATTCCATCTTTAGATAAAGCTCAAAAGCTGTGTGCGTAACATTTTTTTTTCTTTTGTTTTTTAGTTACTTGGCATTGCATTTAATATGGAAAAAGAAATGGTTAAGCAACTTGTCTTTGTCTTAATGTGCTGTAATTTCCCTCCCTCACTAAGTATTTTTAAATAGAATGAGATAATATTGCTCATAAAGGTAAGATTCACTGATTTTTTTCAAGCCAGGTATGTAAACTTCCTTGAGCCAAAGTTCCTTAAACTATAAAAACAAAACATTTGGATGACAGTTTCTTTATGTTACAGACTGTCAAATGCTCTACAGAGCTGAAATATTAGATATAAGTATTAATAGTTTCATTGAGAATTCCCTTCTGATGCACACTTCTCCAAAACAAAATGAATCCCAAAAAAAAAAAAAAATGCTAAGCCAACAATAAATGACCAAACAAGAAGCCAACACACACACATCATCAATTTGTCAGTCTCTCACCAGTATATTACTGCCCATTTTTTCATTGTATAGAATGACTACCAGCAGAGCTATTTATCTGTACAATACCTGGGTTTTGTTTTATTGTAGAAATGGACAGGGAAAGCAGGAACAAGCTTCCTCTGTCCACTTTCTTATATATTAGGACTCTTACTGGTTTTGTAGAAGTGCCCATGTATGCACCAAACAAGTTAGATTCCCTTGGGAGGGGAGCACTACACACTGGGGTCTGTTGGGGGGAAATGGCAGAGGGACGGAGGGTGGGGAGGTGGGGAGAGATAGCATTGGGAGAAATGCCAGGTAGAGGTGAAGGGGAGGAAGGCAGCAAATCACACTGCCATGTATGTACCTATGCAACAATCTTGCATGTTCTTCACATGTACCCCCAAACCTAAAATGCAATAAAAAAATAAATAAATAAAACACAGATTCCAAATGGGAAAAAAAAGAAAGAAAAACAGGGTTTTCTGGCAATTTGTTCCGTATTTGTACAGAGATAGACTTACTGCACCTAACTTATACTGAGGATGGGTCTCAGGTGTTGCTTCCTGTGGGGTCATCAGAGGTTTGTAAATGTATTTATTTATTGTATTTTGAACAGCCTCTTCCCCCGAGGACCTCATTCAAGTGAGAAATAGACATAAACCCATAAAGGACATGGGTTGGTTGTGCAGTTCTTCCATATTGATGGTATCTAAATTCTTCCACTTTTTCCTATAAACCAAGATGGATCTGACAGGCATTGTGCAGTCATAAAACCAGAAAGAATTATTTGCAGCAAGGATCCCTGAGAAGGCTGAATGCTCATATGTATTTCCTTCTTTTTACTTTGAAGTCTGAGTTTAGTACAGAAAGACAGAGGCTCCACACAATACTAAAGGGGATATAGTTAGACAAAGACTAATTTGAGAGTTTCATGTAACAAATAGTGATACTCTATGGTTCGCACAGGAAAGTAAGCTAAGTTACAGATGGAGAGATTTTAGACTTGTAGAATCTGGAGCAGTCACTAGTAGCCTGCTGTCTTACTGTTTAGAATCGTCAATGAGGCCTGGGTGAAGAAATGGCAAGATATTAATCATAATAGATTTAGTTCAAGTCAAAGCTTATCTCTGCCAATGAAGGGTGATCAGAGGTCAGGCTGAGGGAGAGGGGGCAGGGTGGCAAGGGAAGAGGTCTGTCATATGCAATTGTCTCACCAGGACAGAGGATACCTGTCTGGGTGAAGAATTGCCCGGCAAGGAGAAGAAAGGTGGCTGGGGACACGCGCTGCTTGTGTTGGAAGTGAGTTCTACTTAATGCTATGTGACTTTGTTCCCATGAGCATTTCCTTTGCCCTCTTCTCCAAAGGAGCAAATATAGAATAAAACTTAGAATTAACTGTCAGAAATTCATTCAGAAAGTTAGTAGCCAAGAGCTTCATTTAAATTGGTTTAATAATTGTACTACATGGGGATAACGTGGCCTCAGTATTGGTTTTAAATTATCTCTTGAGGATTAAGGAGCACTTCTGTGACTGGCGGGGACATCCAGACTGTTCACCCAGCAGGGAGAACTAGCCCTGTCCAGGGAGTCACGGACAGGAGTGAAATAAAGGGATTGATGTTATAGCCCTGCATCACATGGCTGTGAGCATTTCACAAATTGCATTGGATTTGATGACAAAAACTTCATTGCGGAAAATCTCCTTTCTTGACAAGCTGATTTGGAGAGTTCCCACGTAGCAGCAGGTCACGGTAGACTCACTTTGAGAATTACAACTACCCATGAGCCATTTTACAGAAAGTTAGTAAATTTGTTTTTGTTTAAAACAGCTGGTGCCTCGTGCAGCTTGATTAGTTGAATAGTTTTGAGATATAATCCTATTCTGATGGAGGTACTGGTTTGGAAGGTGGGCGCTCTTTGAGTTCAGCACTGTTTATACCCTGTTACTCCAGCCAACTCTTAATGCATGGCCAGATGGTTTATTAGTATTAGGTTTTAATATGGAAAGAGCATACTACTATTTCCTCCACTCCTAGGAGTAATCTAGTACAGAAAACTAGACTGAGGTATTAATCCTCTTTTATTCTTAAAATAGAAAGAGGGTGAAGTAGAGAAAATCCAGATAATTAAGAGGAGACATCCCAGAAACCTGGGCTTCATCCTTTTCTGTATTACAAACTAGTGTGTGACTCTCAGCAAGTCTCTGAATGTTAATTCCCTCATCACTAGAGAACCATAAACTTGATTTTCTATTCCAGGATACCATTAAAGTGAATGGGGCTACTGTTATGTACAATAATAAGGGCAAGACAGTAAGCATAAACCAGAATGGCTCTGGGCAAGCCAGACTTATGAGCGCCTCATGTGTCCATAAACTGACATTAGTTCACTGGAAACTTTGCCCTTTGCACTCAGGAGAACAGCTATCTCTTTTACATATTGTGAATCCAAGTATGATTTCATTTGAGAAAAAACTTTCCCCAGGGAGAAGGATAAATCTGAAAGTTACAAATCCAGTGATCTAGAGAAAAATGGCCTTTGTTTCTATAAGAATCGTGGATCTCTCTTCAACTCTGTCCATGAGTTTGAAATATGGACAGCTGCTTGCTGGTACCTGAATAGTGTGCATAGCTCCTGGCATCCTGGCATCCTAGCATAGCATAGTAAGAATGACTGTAGGGTGGGAGCCCAGTGTGCAGGCATCCACCACTCACCAGCGGGGGGGAAATGCAGTTAGCAACAGAAAAGAATTTGTCCCTTTTTCTGTCTCCACTGAGAGAAAGGGAGAGAGGAGAAAAGAAGGGGAGGAAGAGAGATAGAAAGGAAGAGAGGAGGGAGATCACCCATCGATGTGGAATTGAATTCAGTTGAGCGAACCCTTTACTCCCTCAGTTTGGAAACAGTCTGCTTGGAAAGAGAAAGCTAGCCTTGGCTTATTTCCACCAGTCTTGTTTTTTTCTCTCTCTTCTTTGCTTTTATATTTCTGACCTCATGGGCTTCTCCTATGTATATATCTAGGGTGTAGCTCCATGCAAAATTCCAGAAATATAAGCCACTTCAGGGTGGGTGCCTTTTCCGATTTGTTCAACACGAGTACTTAGAACACCATTTGGCACACAATAGGTTTTCAAAAAGTAATTACTGAGTGAGTACAGGATTAGCTCAACTGAGAAACCCAAGAGACAAGAAGTCTGGCTCCCAGAAAGGATAAAATCCGGGGTACAAGCAGACAGGAGTGCGAGTGTGTTTGCCTTCTGTGGCCCCTGCTCCTGCCACCCAGCTCGGCTTCTCATATGGGGCCTCTGCCACACACGCACTCTGCTCACGTTTTAACCTGGCACATTCCTCTTGCATCCAGATTGTTTGACCGACTTGCTGTGCAGGAACCTCGGAAGCCAAATTAGAGAGGTTTATCTTCATTTCTCTTAAAATGGAAAGAGCTTTGGAATAAGCTACAAGAAGACTGTGATAGCAGTGTTTTTAAGGGGCAGGATTTAGTAGTACATGAGTCCTCGTACTGGAACTCTGGGGAAATTTTCAATGCATTGTTGCTGCTTGGGATTTTCTAGGAGCTTCCATGGAACTCTGAAGAATGTTAATTTGGTACCACATGTTCTCATTTATAAGTGGAAGCTATATGATGAGAACACATGGATAGAAATGGAAAGCACAGACACTGGGCCCTACTTGTGGGTGGAGTGTGGGTGGAGGCAGAGGATCAGAAAAAATAACTTGGGTAGTAAGCTTAGTATCTGGTTGAGGAAATTAACTATACAACAAAGCCCCATGACATAATTTTACCTATATAGTAAATCTGCATATGTACCCCTGAACTTAAAATAAAAGTTAAATTAAAAAAAAATAAAATTTTAATTTAGGTCTGCCAGTATGTCAACGATAGCCAGTCGTGATAACAACAATGGTTCACATTTGTTTTAGTTCTTACTGCATGCCAGGTATTGTGGAAAGCACTTTATATGATGCAGATCACTGAATTTTTGCAATCATCCTGCGAGCTAGGCATGCTATTCACCACATGCTCGGGATAAGGAAGCTGAGACAAGGCTTGCATTTTCACGGGAAAGATCTTGGTGGAATGAGACAAAGCACTATACCCTGCAGAGGACTGTCCTGTGATTTAGTAGGCAAAGGAAGGAACTGTGTGATAAGAACTGAAGATGAGTGGCCTCTGTTTGCACCAGTCCTCTTTGTCCTTCTGTGTCAAGGTAAATTATGCCTTTTGGAATTAATTCTTTGATTCTCTTACCTTGCACTTACTTGTCTTGCTTAAGTCATAGATTCACAGCCTAGAATAAGGTCCATTAATGTCAGCTTGTCTATATTCCCAAACCAGGTAGTACTAAATCAAAATTACATGAGAATATGTTCTAAAACAGCTGTGTGTTCTGCATGTTCTAAACAGAATGCTTGGCAGAAATACCAGGATAATTTAATGTCCCAAAGAGTTCCTCAAGTACTTTGTATGTTATGTGATTCACCCTAAAATTGAAGAAAAACTAAAGAGACAGTCTGATAGAGATTTTTTTCACAGTAAACCAGAAAGTTGGTGAGAGAGCAGTGGATTTCACCAAGATACATTATTGATAAAAGTCAAGTAAAATCCTTTATTTTCTAGTTAATGCCAATATAGAACTTTTTAAAAAATGTAGTCTTAGTTTACAGTATCATAAAATAACATAAAGATACATCTTTAAATCTATGTGAATTTAATTCTGTGAATCTTGCACAAAATCACAATGACTCTTCTTTTTTTCTACTTCCTCATTAGCAGTTGCTTTATTCATTGGTCTTCATATCAAGGTTAAATAGAACTTGACTATCACTTCAACCTCTATGTACCCAAGGTTAAATGTAACATATGCTATATTCTTAAGCCCTATTTATATTTTTAACCGTTTGTCTCATATATTATAACTCCCAAATACACCATGAAAGGAAGAAATTGGAAGCTTAACAAGTTTTGAAACCATTAAAATCTAATTAGATAATCATCTAATTCATATGCTAAATCTGCAAGTCAAAACACAATGTAAAAATAAACTATAAGTGTTTTGGGAAATGTTCCAGAGGTATCAGCATCATTTGCAATAAATTATTATGACGTCCTTTTTCTTGTTGTTTCTTTAGATATTTTAATTACAATATTGATTATCTCTGAAGGATTAGTCCATGACTAAGTGAACATAACCTGCTTTGCCTGGTTAAACGAGCAAACACTACTCATTATTGATTACTAACATTTGCTACCAATTAGTAACCAGAGAATAACCAATCACATAGTCTGGGCTTTAGATATTTTGGATTTACAAGAATTGCTTCATACTAATGTGGAACACTTCTTTTCCAATGCAGATGTAACGTTTCATTGAATTAACAGAGGTAACTATCAACACTTTAGCTTTTTTGTTTGCTAGGAAACCAAACCCTGGAAGATCTACAAATGAAATAAATTGAGCTTTCATGACCTAGCTCTGATCAAGTACCTTAGAGCTTCAAGAATAATTCTATTAACTCACTTAGTATCACACTTAGTATTTCACCCCAGAGTTTCCTGGAGAAGGGCACAGAATAAGAAACATTATTGATATACCTCTATTGCAATAAAATAGTGGTCTAGCCTTGAGAATTGAACACTGTGGACCAAGCTGAATTTTACATTTTCAGGCCTACTGAGAGCTCATACATGCTCAACAATGTGTTTCATTTGCATTTACTCTTCTACATAATCCTTTATTCTTTAGCTACTTTTAGATAAATTCAGCTTCAGGTGAATGAAATAGGCTCAGATCACACAGGGGCATCTAGTATTTAATGCAGAAACCTCCTTTAAGGTATTAAGAACTTTCCACACTCCAGAGATCATTACTGGGAAATCTGGGGGCCCAAGGAATGCTTTCATTCTTCAAATAGTTCTACCACAACCTCTTTCTCACATTCTCACCATTTCCTCAGCATTCTAATATGTCTTTCAAGTTCACATATTTTCATTTTATTATTTCAAACTACTGTTATAATACACTTAATATACAACTTATTTGAAAGCATCAGTGAATTCACTCAAGGGAGTTAGAGCCTGAGGCCATGTTGGGTTTTATAGCGAAATGCATTGTTAGTTTGAATAAGGACCTCATAGAACTTCCCAGTCACAGGGTGTAGATTCAACTCCATATCCTCCCACCTACAGTGAGCTGTAGATTCAACTCCATATCCTCTCACCCACAGTGAGCTGTAGATTCAACTCCATATCCTCTCACCCACAGTGAGCTGTAGATTCAACTCCATATCCTCCAACTTGCAGTGAGCTGTACATTCAACTCCTTATCCTACCACCTATAGTGAGCTGTACATTCAACTCCATATCCTCCCACCTATAGTGAGCCGTAGATTCAACTCCATATCCTACCACCTACGGTGAGCTGTAGATTCAACTCCATATCCTCCCACCCACGGTGAGCCGTAGGTTAAACTCCATATCCTCCCACCCACAGTGAGCTGTAGATTCAACTCCATATCCTCCCACCCACAGTGAGCTGTAGATTCAACTCCATATCCTCCCAACTACAATGAGCTTTACATACATTTTTATTCTCATTATTATCTTTTTACTGGTGGAAGGTTCAGTAGAGCAATAACTCTCTGAAATACTCTGTGGAGCCTTGAAGAGTCTAGAAGATATCACAAATTGTTAGTTTTGGGGGTAAATATAAATGGATGGAATTTGGTCATGCCCACATTCACTAGCACACACAAACAATCCTGTGGGCCTTTGTTCGTGGCTGTATACATTGATGTTATTCTTCTGAAGAACAAATCAACAAATGGCAAAAATCATTTATATTTTTATATTTTTATAGTCCAACAATGTCTTTGGAGCTAATCATTTCATATAAATATAAATATATGCAGTATATATGTTCTTCCAATACTATAAATAATAATAAAATTTGGAATATTACACAAACACCAAAGTTTTATTACAGAATCTATACAAAAGAATAGCAATTATATCATATTTTTCCAAGAAAAGAAAAAATAGGTTTCGATTTCAACTATATAAATATGTATACAATATAAACATATATATATATATATGTTTATATATAATGCAATAAAACACATAGAAGAAAAGGTCTTATATTTGGCTGGTAAGGTGACATTAAACATTTTAAAAAATGGTATCTCATTTTGTCTTCAGTTAAAATAAATTCATTAATTTTAAGATCAATGTTAAAACACTGATCTGTTATTTTGTAGCTAACCATTATGTGAAGTAAATGATATTGAAAGACATTTATTTAAAGCTCCAGCATCATCAACTTTAAGTTATAATTTGGCATTTGTGTTACTCAACTGTTTCTGAAAATTTTATTCGTATAAAAATTGTGAGATTGAAAGAAAGGGGACAATGACGTCTGTGTGAAGACAAAATTTGGAGGGGTTAAGGAAGCAGTGGAGCCCCCTCTTTTTTTTCATAGGTCACAGATTTCAGAATCTATTACGCAGTGACATTTCTGTGCTGTAAAGCCTGCTCACCCTGGCCCACAGTATCTGTTTGACGGTCCATTGTATTTGGCAGAGTGAATCAGGAATTAGGGAGTGTTGGTGATTCGATCTAGGCAGCAGGACCCTGGGGCATCCGAGATCTCCAAGGCCGATCAAAGAGAGCACTGTTCAAGGGGAGACCATTCAAATAGTGGAAATTAGGTCAGTGTGTTAGAGAACTAATTAGAATTGTCTTTTTATAAGAATCAGAAAATTTGTCCTAGAGGCATTTCAGTGGCTGTGGGTAAGATTAAAAAAATGAACAGAGTTGCGATTTGGATGAGGAACCCACTTACAGGGAGAGATTTCCCACTTTGGCTGGTAGGAGACTTAGCCATATTTGTTTAATTGGTGGAGCAGTGAGTTACAAAAGCTATCCCAAGACAAAATCCCTTTCCTCACTAACCAGGAGTGTGGACTTAGGTGTCATGTGGCAGATAGGCATTGCCAGCCCCTCTTGTGGGCATGGGATACATTTCTCAGGATAATCAAATTTTTATTTCATAATGAGGAGACAGAAG
This sequence comes from Cebus imitator, assembly GCF_001604975.1. Classification (NCBI taxonomy): domain Eukaryota; kingdom Metazoa; phylum Chordata; class Mammalia; order Primates; family Cebidae; genus Cebus; species Cebus imitator. Next base: position 1,994,077 of record NW_016107454.1, read on the forward strand.
CTTTCTCTGTCTGCTGAAGCACCACTGATTGCCTCAAGCATCTGAGGGAAAGGTGGGTCTCAACTTGTTCCACACTAGGGACCAAATCAAACCCTTGGTGATTTTCATCAGCTGTCAGCAGCAGGCAGATATTTTTGCAGGACCAGGCAGGAAATTAGGCTATTAAATTACAGCCTTTTTTCTGAGAGGCCCCGTCATTCTCCTCCCCCTTCCTACAGATGTTCTATCAAAGCAAGTCATTGTAGCCATTTATCTTGCCAAACTTAAAATACCTTCTCCAGAACTAATTTTTCCCTCAGTACTTGAGGTCTTTGTTCTTTCTGTCTTGCTTCCCTGATCTTGTATGGATCTAAGATTAATTTGTGCTAGCTAGGAGTTCAACAACAAAATCAATTTCAATTGGGTCAGATGGGGTCACTCCAGGCTCAGTAGTATGAGGAAAGAATAGATTATTATCATTCCAGGATTACAATGCTAAGGTCCAGTCTGAGGGAAAAGAAGAAGCACATTCCCATAAAAGCAATAAATAATTCTTTCCAAACTGTCAGAAACAAATAGGAATTGGCTTATTTTCCACCAGAGCTTCCAGAAACTATACATAAACACATAAACTATGTCCTTCAAAGAAAGCAGGGGAAAATTGCAAAGGCCACTTGGCATATTCGTGGTAGAACTGCTTTAAAAACATGTTTCAGCGGCACTGATAGGCTTACTTTACTAAGCTTGTGTTTTCCATACGGAGTCTTCCACAGCATTCTGCACAGGCCGACTTAGACAGGACTTCTGAGCATAGTTTCTGAAAAAAAGTCACACAGCAGTTACATTTATGACCCGCATAATTGAAGCGTGTTGCTGTCAGTGGACAAAGCACCCAGTGAGTAAATTAAAATCAAGCTGTGCATCTCATTACTTTTTTTTTTTTTTTTTATTTTTATGATTTTTGAGGTAAAAAAATGAGACAAAACAGTTTTCTCTGTTTCTTCTTTGAAAATGGTAGAATCTGTAATGGTTCATGACAGTTTAATTGGTATAAAAACATGTCAATCACATGGGAAATAATCCTTATTAGCCTGTACTCCTCTTAATTCAAAATGTATTATTGGTTACCGGCTATGTAGGAATGCATCCTGCTGGCTGCTGGGACACAGAAAAGATGAATCAACCACGGGTTTTATTCTCGATAAGTTTATGTCAGGATGATCCTATAACTAAGAAATGTGCTGTTAATAAAGTGGGATTATTTATAATTGGGAAAGGATGATAATGCATTTACTAGGTGTAAGTGATTATTTTAGATAGTTGAACGTATTATTTTATTCAATTGCAATAGGCACGCTGGAAGATTGCTGTATGGCTCTAAATTTAATTGGACAGATAAAAATCTCCTCTAACTAATTTAAGCAAAAAGAGTTATTGGTTGCCAGAAGGAATAAAAGAAAGCAGTTCTAGACAGGTCTGGATGTGGACAGCCAAAATCACATGTAGATCTGAGCCATCAGAGGAGCCGCTGACCCTCCCAAAATCAGGACATCACACCTGTTTCTGAAAGCCAGCGCAGCTCCCAAAACACAGAAACAGAATGGGTCTCATACACAGTCTCTACCCATAGGATGTATTTACAAACTCCAAAATTCCACGTAATTCTGGTTGGTAGGTCTGACAGTATATCAAGAATTTTAATTTCAGCTGAGTCTGAAAATTGCTGTTTTAGGCTTTCTAGCTTCTACACCCGTGAAGGGGCTTGGACCAGTCAACCAACCAACAGTATCTGTCATAATGGTTATTATCCCATTTTTCACAGGAGAGATGAAATTTAGGGAGGATCTATATATAACAAATACATTCTATAGCAGGGCTGTGAGTCAGATATAACCCAGATATTGATATCACCAATCTGTTCCATTACTCTACCAGCTGGACAAACAATTATGTTCTAAGTTATGAAATACTTAAATCCAGAAGACAGAGGTGCAGAGCACTTATGAATTAAAGGAGAAAAGGGTACTAGGACTGAGGGGGAAGAGGGAAAGTCCTAATGCCGAGGGTCACAAAGCCTTCCTTAAGGGCACAGCCACTTACCGTATTCTGTGAAAGACACGAAGACTTTGGACATATGCATCAAGAAAAAGAACAGCCTTCCAGAGAGAAAAAAAAATGGAGCAAAAACACAAGGCAAATGATTATGATGAAATACAATTTCTGTCAAGATAAAAGTAAATGAGGAGGAGTGGGAGGAAAGAAAGTGCAAAGAAATGTGTTTCCTCATCGGGTTGGGCTTTGGCCTCCAGTGGAGGCATCTGGCCTTCGAATGTCATTTGTGGGTTTTGTGATAGGAAATGCCATGGTCAGATTTATGCTTCAGGAAAATCAATCTCTTTATCGGTGTGCCTTAGTAACTGCATAAGAATTTTCCATAAAAATGTACTTACAGTATAATCATAATTGGTTACTGACCCAGTTATCAGGACAGGGCTTGACTCTCCTTTGACCTGGATATTTGGATGGCGGCTTTGAGGATGAAAGTTAGAATCAATGGGATGTAGACAGAGCTTCCTTCTATTTAAATCTAGTAGTGTTCTGCTATTCACAAAACACTCATATTCTATGGACATTTTTATTACACAAAGTGGTAGGGAAGGAAGTCTTTGACAGTCACAAAAGAAAAAAAAATCATTGGAAAGTGAGATGTGAATATAAATCAATATTTGTAAATTTCTTCATAAAAAAATACCTAAAGACGTTAGCCCTGTGTTTGGAAAATTTTAACAACTATATATAATATAAAAAAAGTCCATCATATAGCCTTCTTGGATATACACAGACTCACTAAAATGGTAGAAAAACATTCTCACATTTCATGTGACTGATAAAGAGTAAGAAGATTCAGAATAAAAAAAGAATCCACTCCAAGGGAAGCCAGCCCCAGATGGGAGGCTTGGACTAAGCTGCTGGAGTCTCACGACTATAAATTTTACAGAAGCAAATCCTACAGTAAGGACAGCGAAAAAGGAAGTGAACCCCTCTAATTGAGAGATGCTTGTTTTGTGCTAAAAGTATTTGTTATGAATATGATTTAGGCACAGAACGTGGGTTTAGGCTCATTGTTACACTGGAAACAGGCCCTCCCCCACACACACACACATACGACACTCATACACACAGGCACTCTAAAATAAATCAGTGGTATGCCTCAATAGAAGTTTGTCATTTCCCACAGCATCACTGCTTTCTAACGAGCTAGGTAAATCTGAATTTTGCTTACCGGTGGTGACCAGGAGGATGGTAGTAGGAGAAACTGAGACTGGAGCTGTATCCCGTCTGGGGAAGGGTAGGCCCAGAGCCGGAGCTGGAGTGGGAAGAAGGCCTCATGGCTCTACTGCAGGATTCAGGGAGAGAGGGTGGGAGGTGCACGCATCTCAGGAAAGATTTAAAATAAAACGAGTTTATCATTTAAAAAATCAATATAAATTACGCTTCCCCTTGTCCCTCCAATTGCTGAATGAGACCCATATTGTTGTTAAGTCCACAGCAAATATGGATCTCTTGGGGCATGTGAGGGGTTTGCTGTAGCTTCAGGGACCCATGTGAGGGGAGAACTTGGACGGAAAGCTACATGTGGGATTGCATTTTAACATATAATAATAATATTTCTTTATCAGAGAAAAATGAAAAAAAAAATTATCATGGAGAGAGAAACACTTCGTTTGGCAGCTCTACTTGAAAATATGTGTCTTTCACACCCTTAATATGTGCAGGTAGAAATGTCTGGATTCTACACCCTGGTCTGATGGAGCCAGGACCACAGGCCCAGGAGCCCTGAGGAGACCTTCTCTGTGCTGAAAATGATGTTTACATGAGGTGGGAAAGGCATCTCCATTACATTCATATGCACTGTGAAGAAAAGCATGGTGCTCTTAAAGCATGTGGCCTCAAAGAGCTAAAGTTCACAGACACATCTATGCAGGTGCAAATGGGCAAATAGATAAATATACGCCCATGTGAGCATACATACATCTACACATACGCTCAGACACATGCATATATGTGCAGGCATATGCAGATACATTTATATACACCTGTACACATATATGTATATACATATACTCTAATACATATACATACACAGATACACACAGACATATACATATATAGCTTCAATCAAACTTATCAATAAAAACAAGGCTGTATTTCTTCTCAGTAAATGGACAGAGTGTTTGCATAATGTCTGACAACAGCAGGAGAGCACAGGCAGCTGGCATGCCACACGCCAAGCTGCTGATAGAAATGCGAATGGGCAGACACCATCATGGAGGATCAACTGACATTATTTCTGGAAGCAGGAACCGTACCTGTGCACGGTGAGGTCTTCTGTTATTGAGGTTTTTACATGAATACTTACTGACAAGCACATTTATTGGATCAGAAATCAAAAACAAAATAATAGTACAGAGTTGGTGAAGTAAACGGTGGCGCATACTTAAAAGGAAACAGAAAGCAGTAGTTTAGGACAACATTATATTAATAAACATAGTCCAGGGGGATAGAGGCAGCAAACCACAATGGCATCTGCATACCTATGTAACAATCCTGCACGATCTCCACATGTACCCCAGAACTTAAAGTAAAAAAAATAAAAAAAAATAATAAAAATAAAAATAAATAAATATAGTCATGTATGAAGATAGAGTAAAATAAAAGTAGCTTATAAAACAGGTTATACACTATGAGCTATCTATATAAGCAATGTATAAAATTCAGAGTGGTAAATATCATAATAGTTGAAATTATGTTTGAAATGGAGACAGTAGAGGTGATTCTTATTTACATGTCCCTTGCATGTGTTTTCAAAATATTTTACCACCAAATATAACTGACCTATGATTGTATAATATATGTACATGTACTCTGTCCTTCATATTGAACACTGCTGTTTATCTCTATTTCTTCCAACGTTTCTATTTTCATTATTCAATGTCTTTCAGACCTGGTCATGATTTTTTAAAATAGTTTTTAATATTCATTTCTCTCAATATTTTGATAATATATTTTTAGCAATCAAATATTGTGAAACAAATTAGTAAAACAATAGGAAATCAAACTATGGTCTGTAACAATTTGTAAAGTCCAATAGTGAATTTATTAAGGTGTTTTACCAGAAAAAAACATTATACTACTTTTAACTGCATGCAAATTAAGGGCCAGTTCATGCTGAAATTTCTAGGGAAGGGGTAGGAAACACTGGGTCACTGCCATGGGAAGGGATGGCAACGCCCAAGTGTTGCCATGGCAATGGTAAATTGACATGACACACTGGTGGGCATGTTTGACTGAAAGATGCTTTTATCCTGGGGCTGGCTCTGGAGTCAAGTCATGCTTCCTACCTCATAAGTGGTAGGAAAAAAAAACAAAAATACAAAAAACACAACTTTGGAATTGATGCAGTACTCAAGAATATATCAATCATTCTGAGTATATTCACAACATTCTAAAATAGAGTTGTAATTGGGTACAGTGTACACTGCTCTGGTGATGGGTGCATCAAAATCTCAGAAATCACCACTAAAGAACTTATTCATGTAAGCAAACACCACCAGTTCCCAAAAAAACCTATGAAAATAAAACATAAAAAATAAAAGACTTGTAAGATGTGATGTGTATACTTAGGCCAAAGAATACACTTTTTTTTTATATGGGATTTTCTTAAGTTTTAACTTTTGGTTTTTCTCTCAGAGTCATTTAGGATATTTGTCATAATGTAATAATGTCTTTAAAACAGGATTTGAAACCGTAAACTCCAAAAAACATTTTTTAAGATCTTAGATTTATGGTGCTTATCCGTCAGGCCTTCAGGATTCCAACCATGTACAGAAAAGTACCAGGGCCATTTGCTTTCACGTGGCTAGATTTTGATTGCTTCCAGAGTGGATGTGAGCTGTAGGACCAGCGGCTGAGCGAAAGCCTTGGCTTGTAGCCAATGACAACAAAATGCAAGGCTCACTGGCATTGTGTTTCCAAACAGAGCCAAGTTAAACTGTTATTATACCGTTAGCAACACTACAACTTCCTAGAAAATTGTGTGTTTTGTTAATACAGGAACACGCTGGCAATTAGGGATGTGCTTGATTTAAAATGTGAATGTGCATATTCGGTGTGAATACCGTGTGACATTATCCTGTATGATTTCTGTTGCAGTTCCCTTACATTGGAACATCTATTGTCAGGACAAGTTAATGACTCACAATATTGAAAATATACCCAATTTAATTGTGTACATAGAAACAAAATTTGTTTTGTTTTGTTTGAATTAGAAGAGGCATCTACCTAATAAAATATGCCTACTTAAAAGAGGAATAGTTTTGCCTTAAAAAAAAATGGGCCTTGGACGGATAGGCTGGAAGTGAGCATTTATTTTTCCAGGAGACTAAAAGGTGCACAGGAGTGAAGAGGCTGACAGCAGAAAGGACCACACTGATGACCTGGAGCACCCCTGAAAGGAGGAGAGTTGTTTTTCTTCAAAAGTTGCCTTTTAAATTAATACATTCAGTTCTCTGATAAATGCCATGCCAGTGTGGGAAAGAATAAAGTTCGCATGGCGCTCGCTTGGGATCATCTAAATCTGATTCCGAGTAGCCAGTGAATGCAAAGGTATGTCATGAATGCCATACCATGACACTCCCAGCAAATCCCTTTTCCTCTTGCCTCTAATTCCTACAAGCAACACAGTAAAACCAGCTCCCAGGGAGCCGCCGTCAGCTGGGCCTCAGGTCCTCGGGGCGCGGGGATGCGGTGTGCGGCCCGGGCGCGGGGCGCGCGCTGTGGGCCCCAGGTTCCGCCAGCGATGGAGATGAACGGCGTCTTCTGCTGAGAACACACCACGGCCCATCTAGAGGCCGCAGTCTCAGGACACCGGCGGGGAGCCATGGAGGTGCTCGGGGGGCGCGAGGGCGCGGAGGCGGGCGCCGCCTGGGGCTCCCGGCCTGGGCCGGTGCCGCCCCCAGGAGTCCCCCGTGAGACCGCGCGGCAGGGGCACCGCCCGGCCGGGCTTCTAGTTGCCCACAGGGGTTGACGGACAGCGCAGCCAACCTCACTCCCGAGGACTTGATGGCAAACCAGATCCAGGTCCCAAACCGGAGCCCACGTCTTGGCCCCGCCATCCAGGGCGCTCCCGACGACCCCAAGCTGATCCACCTGCAGCTTCCCCGGGCGGACATGAGGACTTCAGGGAGAACCTGGGGCTGGGACTGTGGAGCCTGCGGCCTACTAAATGACAGTGACAACACCAAAGGGAGGCCGCAGAGGTCTCTTCTGTAAGCGTGACCGTGGGTCGCCAGTCAGAGGCCCCACGCCCCAGCAGGACAGTCAGGCAGCTGTCATACGGCCCGTCTAAAATAACGGCTGGTCACGGGCAGCGCCAGGGAACGCAGTCTCCCTGCAGGGAGAAAAAACCTGAGGCTGCCGATCAGCAGCTTCCTGGTACATCTTGGG
>NW_016107454.1:2001806-2022348 GCF_001604975.1 Cebus imitator
AGGCGGGGTGGGGGAGGGGGCGAGTGGGCTCACACATGCGCACTGAGAGGCAAAATGGCGGCGCCTGACTGAGATACGACCTTCCAGGGCACTCCAGGGAACGAGGGAGGAACGTGCGGGTTAGCGCGCGTACGACGCCAGGAAACACATTGCGCATGCGCCCCTCCCAGGCCCCGGCAGCCCACCCTGCAGGTGAGCAGCTCACCCCAAGGGAAGAATCAGGGCAGAAGGCAGGCGAGACCCTGGAAGCATGCCACCATATAAAACCTCAGATCAGCCGGGCGCAGTGGCTCACACCTGTAATCCCAACACTTCGGTAGGCTGAGGCCGGGTGGATCACCTGAGGTGGGGAGTTCAAGACCAGCCTGACCAACGTGGAGAAACCCCGTTTCTACTAAAAATACAAAATTAGCCGGCCATAGCGGTGTATTCCTGTAATCCCAGCTACTCGGGAGGCTGAGGCAGGAGAATCGCTTGAACCAGGGAGGCAGAGGTTGTGGTGATCCTTGGACTCCATCCTGGGCCAGACTCCATCTCAATAAAACAAACAAACAAAAAACCCAAGGCATAGGTCGAACCCTGCACTAGTCCTTCAAGTTGGCCTGCTTGGGCCTCTTCCAAGTGTACTTTCCTTCTTGCTCTAAAGCTTAAGAAACTTTCACTCCTGCTCTAAAACTTACCTCAGTTTCTCCTGCTTTAAGCTCCTCAGTTGAATTCTTTCCTCTGAGGAGGCAAGAATTGAGGTTGCTGCAGTCCCTTACAGATTCACTGCCAATAAGACAAGCAGTTGAATTTCAACTTCCAAAGTCCAGTGTGAGAGGTGGCTGAAATAAGTCACTTCAAAGTGATGTGGAGATACTTTTATTCACATTTATTTTATAGACAGAAATATGAATATGCCACGTTCTTCACAAAAAAAATTAAAGAACACATCATTTGGGATTGTTGACCACAGTTTTTACTTTTTATTCATCAAGTGAGTGGAAATATCAGAGAGCTTTAGTTTAGACTGATATTTTCATAAAGTGGAAAATCTTTGAAAAGTTCTATCCTGAATCTTCTTATGGAACCATGAAAAGAGAAATCTATCATCTTTCGAAGATAATTTTTAATTTTTTCTAATATTTTTAGATAATGGCAGCAAATGATCATTTATTTTTTTTAATACTTTAAGTTCTGGGGTACATGTGCAGATCGTGCAGGATTGTCACATAGGTATACACATGCCATGGTGGTTTGCTGCCTCCATCCCCTCACCATCTACATTAGGTATTTCTCCTACTGTTATCCCTCCCCAATCCCCCCACCCCCTGCTATCCTTCCCCTGGTCCCCTCAACCCCCCAACAGGCCCTGGTGTGTGATGTTCCCCTCCCTGTGTCCATGTATTCTTATTGTTCAACATCCATTTATGAGTGAGAACATGCGGTGTTTGGTTTTCTGTTCTTGTGTCAGTTTGCTGAGAATGATGGTTTCCAGCTCCAACCATGTCCCTGAAAAGGACATGAACTCATCCTTTTTTATGGCTGCATAGTAAATGATCATTTCTAAAAATTTAAAATGCAAATATATATTAAAATTACATTGATCATATCACACCCCCCCAAAAAATGGTGTTAATGTTTGTAATATATGTTTTCAAACATGTTTGGCTAGGTGTGTGGGCAACACTGAAAATGTCATACATATGACATAGTTTGATTTTTGTATAGTTTTATATATCCATGTACATACTAAGCATATAGAGATTTCAAATTGTATATGCTTCTGGAGTGCCGATGTAGTGAAATATTGTATGTGTTTTTTAATGCTGTGTGCTTTTTAATGTTTTGAATATATCCCAATGTTCTGAAGTGTTTTTCAAATGCATGACAACGGCCACACAGCATTCTTTCATTTGAGTGTGTAATATATATAATACACTTGTTCAAAATAGCCATGCTTATCTCTTAATGTTTTCATTTTTTAAATTTAGACATTTAATTCCAGGATAAACTGTTACAGTCATGTTTAGGTGCGTGAGGTGCTTTTCACAAGTAGCTCTCACAAAGCTATGGCCAGCTTAGCTTCTCCAAAGCAGTATATGAGTTCCTTTTTCACCACACCCTTGACAAACCTGGAGGCTTAAAAAAATGTCAGTGTGACATGTGAAAGATGTCTTACTTGTTGGCATTCTTACTCATTTGTTTACTTGAAAACTGCATTGACTGTTTACACTGACTATGATGTGAGCTGTTTATCTCCTTCCTGTGCTCTTTATTATAAACATATTTTTCATAGTAATCCAACATTTTTATTCATGTATAACTTGCCTCTTAATTCTACTTATGATACTTTTCAATGTAAAAATGTCATGAAATGTTTACGCTTGCAAACTGTTAAATTCCACTGTCCAATTACTGACATTTTTCTCCTTTTTTAACAAATAAATCTGATTAGTCTAGAAATTAAAATGATAAAAATTAGTATTATAATTGTCAAGCTGCTAGGAATTTCTCCAGTATCATTTATTTAATATGTCTGTCCTTGCCCCCTTGATTTGTACTGTACTAATTTATTTAATGTGCTATTTTGTTTCTCTGAAATAACTGCATTCTTTGTCCATTGCTAGGTAAATGCCGCACTGGTTTCTTTATTTCAGAGCTAAAACGCACTCTCATGTCTGGTAGCCCTATTACATCTATTTTATTTTACCTATAGTTTTCTGTATTTCCCCTCAAATAAATAGGAATATTTATATGATATTCCAAAAAACAGGGGATTTGGCTTCTAATTTCATTAACTCATTAATTCATTTTGAGAAGATTACAAATTTTACAGGACTTAGTTTTTGCCTCAAGGAAGATTGTGTCCTTTTATGTGCTTCTATTTTTGCTTGCTCCATTAGCCATGTTTTGTAAATTTCTCACTAACGTTTTAACATATTTATGTTTCAAATTTATATTTATAAAAAATATAAAATATGTTTATATTAAAAGATGGCATTTAAATAGATTTAAATACTTACATCTTGGTTTCCACTCTTCATTAGAATGAACCTAAGCTCCTGGAAGAGGTGTTTTGCCAGTTTTGAGGCCAGGAAAGTACACGTGAGTGTGGGACATCTCATGCTGGAAAACAAGAAAATACTCAAACATGAATGGGATGTGTCGTGTGGCTGAAGGGGAGGAGAGGGCTCCTGCAAATTTGCGATTTCCCACCTCTTGAGCTCAGTGCAGGGTACACAGGTAGGCTCAAATTGTGAAAATTAATTGAGCCTGTAGAGAGTTTCAGTAAGTCGTGTGTGTGTGTGTGTGTGTGTGTGTGTGTGTGTGTTTGTGTGTGTGTAGAAAACTTCAATAGAAAGTTGAAAAGCTATGAATAAGAATGTCAAAAAGATAATTCTAAGGGGCTCCTACTGGCTAAGTTTGGATCAATTTGACCATGAAATTACAAATGATACTGATAAATGATAACAGATTGAAAATGAAATGCATATAAATCAAGATTTTTTTAAAAAATGAATATACAGGGAATGGCTTAAACTCTACTTCACAGAAGAATGTCAGTTAGTAAATACTGAAATGTAGAAGGAATGAAAGAACTACAAAATAACTAATTTAGGTAACTGCAATAGTTGTTTCAGGCAAGAAACATCAATAAGTAAAATAACCCTAACTGCAATAGTTGTTTTAGGCAAGGATCATCAATGAATGAAAAATCCATCAGGTATTACTGTCACAGATTACTTATTAATTACAAATGAAGATGTATCTTTACAGTGAACAAATCTGGCAGATAATATCTTAATCAAGTTGTTAAATTTAGCATCACCAATATTGGAGCAACCTAACATCAGAGTTCCTCCAATGTAATGTGATGGAAATTACAAAAACAAACAAACAAAAATGCCTGTGTAATATGTTACCTAAACTACTTTGCTTAAATAAAGGAGAAATAATTAGACTAAACCAGATTGCAGATATTCTCCAAAATGACAAGTACTTTAAATTACGAATGACATGAAGCTTAAAAAATGCAAGTGAAATATTTTAAAGGAGATAAAGCAAAGACAAAAACTCAATTCAAAGGGTTTTCCTTGGTTGAATCCTTGGTTGGGCATGTGCAAAAACACACCAAGTTCTGTTTCCACAGGCCCTCCTGCAAAAACCTGAAAGCAGTGAGATGTTGCAGCCACATCCTTAGCTAGGAGCATTAAGATATACTTATTTTCAAATAAAAATTCTGTTTTATTTTACTATAATACATAAATATATCCTTAATTTATAAATAGAAAAATACAAAAAAAAAATGAAGAAATGTAACATATTCCTCCTTTGCAAAAGACAAAACCTGCATTTTGATCGCTTTTTGCCCATACTGGTTTTATATATAGATTATTTTTATTCATGTTATATAATTGTGTTTTTGTTTTAATTTATCAAATATTTATTAATCATCTTCAATAGACAGAATATAGAGGCGAGTTTCTGCTAATGGGAGAATTCTTATGCTTTTCAAGTCATAGAATGTACATGCTGTGGTTCTAGTTGCTATTTTCATCCAAGCTGTTCATTCTTACTACAACCAAATGTCTACTACTTCCTTCCAACTGTATCATCATTCACAGAAAACACAAATCTTTTTTTCAGAACACTGGGCAGAAATGATGGTGGCTTACACCAGGGTAGTAAAACATGAGAATAAAACGTAGATTATTTAATAGAAAGTATTGAATTAAAAAAAAAAACCTTAAGAATATGGAATCTGTTCAGAAAAATTTACAGAGAATCTTGAAGGTTGGCATGAACAATTTATTTGGTTGCTAATGTGAATTCAGCACATAGGAAAGCTAGAAGGTGGTCACTGGTTTTCATGATGATATTAGTGAGAATAGATTTGGTTTAATAGTAGAAGCTGAACTCAAATTGAAGGGGTATCTAAATCCATTCAGGCTGCCATAGCAAAATATCTTAGGCTGGACACTTTATAAACCACAGATTTGTTGCTCACAGTTCTGAAGGCTGGGAAGTCCAAGATCAAGGCACCAGCAGATGTGGTCTGCTTCAAAGATGGTACCTTCCTGCTCCCTTCTTACATGGCAGAAGAGGCAAACAAGGTCCTTGGGGCCTCTTTTATGAGGTACTAATCTCATTCATTAGGGAAGGCCTTCACGACCAAATCATCTCTGAGAGGTCCCACCTTTTAATGCTATTATTGTATTGGGCATTCAATTTTAACTTATGAATTTTGGACAAACACGAGCATTTAGGCTGTAGCAAAGGGATTGAACAGTGAAGAAACATGTAAGAAAATGGAGGGTTTTATTTAGAGACAAGCACTTTTGAAGACATTGACCATAAGAGAAAGAAGATATGAGACAAAAAAATGAGAGGGTATTAGGGAATCAAAGAGGGGCTCCTAAAAGGAAAAACCTTCACTGACACTGGGAAAAAAACAAGAGTGAGGCAGCCTGGAGGGAATGGAAAGCAGAGGTGACTCACAGTCATTAGCAGTATCAAGACCCTGAAAATGAAGGCAATGCAATTTGGTGAACGTTAAAAAGAAGCTGCTTTTAGAAGAAATAAAAATTTGCTTTTTGTAATAGAGGTTAAAGGGTTTTCCAGGTATACAACCATGTTTACTGCAAATATTGTTTCTGCTCATGTATTTAGAAAATCAATAAATTCTGTTTGTCTTATTTCCTTAGCTAGCATTGCCAGAGCCATGTTAACTAATAAGTATAATAATGGTCCTTTATGGGAAACATATAATTTTAATAATGTTGGTGATGTACAGATCTGTTTCTGTATTATTACCATTATTTATTCCATAATTATTATATCAAATAAAATTTTTGTTATCAAGAAATATATTCAAATATTTTGAATTATTATGTTGATTATACTAATAACTGATGCCTGGAAGTGGGTTGCTTTCATATTAAGTAACCTCTCTGAGGTATATTGTATGCTTAATACATGTGTATTGTATGTTTAATACAACAACATTAAGAGGTGGGACCTCTCAGAGACAATTTGGTCATGAGGGCCTTTCAACCTCTAAGTAAAAACTATGTAGATTTTCTTAACAATTAGAAAATGAAAAGTGAGGAAACAAATATTACAAATATATAACCCTTCTTATATCATGAAAATAAATGTACTTAAAACGGTAATCTGTACTAACCAAGGAGGTAGTTCATGTTTTGGCAGTGAAAATAATTACAGAAGAAGCAAAGGGAAAGACCTAAAATATTAGTATCTATTATTTTCTCCTTTCTGATTTTGGCAAGTTGTTTCAAGAAAGAGATGAGTTTAAGAAAACAATGGTGATTTTGAAAACAAAGGTGGATGGCAACAAAGTGTAGCTGGAATTAGACTCTCACGCATTTGGAAAAGGCAGTTGCTTTTCTATCCCAAACAGCAGGGAATATGTGTATAGTTAATAGTTTTTTAGTTTTTGCCAAGTTCTTTCACTTGGATTTTTTTTTTTTTTTTTTTGGTCAAATATGTGGAGAAAAGTGTCTCAAAAACTTCCAGGTAGCTACTATTAAAGAAAAAAAGAGAGCCCAGTGTTGGAGCATATAAATAAGAAAATATTTTTTCAAAAGCAAATCCAGGTAAGAATGTTGAGGGCTAAGGGTTGCTAACTAACAGAGTATAACCAAAATAAATAAAACAAAACACAATCAATTTTTGCAATATTTAATAAGTATTCATCTTGTATACTTTTGTAATGTTTTGTAAACTACTTCCTGCTATGGGGAGTGTGGGAGTATGGAGGTTGCTTCAAATATTTTTTAGGCCAGATTACTTTTTTCCCTTCATAAAGGGAACACTGTACAAGATCCCTTTCAAATAGGGCCAGGTGGGATAACAGACAATGACGAGCTCCCAGATGACAAAGCCAGTGATCCAGACCACATTGGACAAGAAGGCTCTGCCCAGAAAGTAGAACTAGGGTCTCGCCAAGGAATATACACTAATGCCTGGGATTGGGGTTTGGAGCTCCTCCCAAACAGGACTTATTGATTCTACGAATTGTGGTGTTTTGAATCTCAGATTCTTCACTGTTTCTCAGTGGATATTTTTGTTGTGATACTCTTGTTCCCGATCTGGCATATATTTTGGGCCAGATCATTTATTTTGGCCAGTAGTGAACAGATCATTTGTATCTTAATCTAGAGATCGCAAGACAATGGGGCTCTGTGTTCATAGCTTGCAGAGAAAGCTCTACATTCTTCAAAATCCTAGAATTTCATCTGGATGCAGTCTAATCAAAGTTCAGGTTTCTTGCCATGGGTTAAGTGCGTTATGTACAGAAAGAGGAGTTTGCACAGCCATTTTATAAGTCATTAGTTGTTTCTTATATCCTGATTAAACAGCCATCCAACTAGAGATAACCTTTTCTAGCTTCCCTTCTAGCTAGGTGGAGCGGTGTTGGCAGGGTTTGGCCAATTGAATATGATAAGAAACTAGGTATAAAGCTGCCACTGCTCTTATGACATGTTTCCCCTCTCCACGGCCTGGAACCATACTTGGTGGTGGCATCTTGCAGTCTACAAATGGAAGACAACACCTGGGAATGAAGGAGTTAGAAGAGAAAAGATATTTGGGGTTTTAAGTGACCCCAAAAGGAATTACTCTCCACCCAACCTGAATCAGTTGTAACATTAACTAAGAAATGAACTCCATATTAAAGGCTTTGCACTTGAGAGGCTCTTCAAGCATCTTAACTTTTGCCCTAATTAACACACAGTCCTTTCATTAATGAGACTCAACCCCACTTGGTTATGTTGTATGGTCTTTTAAAATGCCATTGGACTCATCATGCCAACGTAAGTCCTATATTAGTTTTTCTTAAATTTCACAAAGCTGTTTTTGTATAATAAATGTATGTGAGTGTGTGCTCACATGTATGCATGTATTAAAAGTCTTTTTTCTGGGGAGGAAGGCAGCAAATCACACTGCCACGTGTGTACCTATGCAACAATTTTGCATGTTCTTCACATGTACCCCAAAACCTAAAATGCAATAAAATAAATAAATGGGGGAAAAAAAGTCTTTTTTCATCATGCTTGAAGCTTTTGCTTCCTTTACAATATATTCTGCAATAATTAGCCAACTTACTTTTTTCTTTCATCTATAGTCTTTAGAATACTAATGTTTTCACTTAGAAAGTCACTTTTTAAACAAATCTTCAAATTCGTGGGTATATATTTGATAAATTTTTCTCTTATAGTCCATAATTTTTTTCTCTGTAATTGTTTACTAGTTTTTAAACTCCCATTAGATCTGAATGACTTCTGGCACCGAGTTTGATTTCAGCTGAATTCTCTTCTGCTGCACCATGACACTTGCTATTGGACACCGTTAAGTACTCTCTGGTGCCTCCAGCACAGTGAGCCAATGGCAATTGTGGCACTCACTGTGCTCGTCATTGTAATGAGGAATAAGTCTACATGAAGACTTAACAGATTTGAAGTTAGGCTTTTGTCGATGTAAAAACAAATCCAAGTGAGTAGCTGATTTAAACAAACAATACACAAAAACCCCTAGGGATTTGCTGCCTACTGTAGAGAGGCAATACAAACAATTTGAACTACCGCATCTTCAATAAGCGATTTAAAGAAACTGAAATTTGCCTCTTTAAGTTGATCTTGGATAATGACTTTAGGCCAGAATCAGCAGAGCATTTATTTTAAGTCTCAGGGACTTTCTAGTACAGAAAAAGTGACATTTTCCTAGTCTTCCTAGAAACCAAAACAATATTGCCATAGCATATGATTAAGATAAGAAGTTTAGACCAGCCTGACCAGTAAGGTAAAACACTATCTCTACCAAAAATACAAAAATTAGCCAGGCATGGTGGTGTGCCCCTGTAGTCTCAGCTACTTGCAAAGCTGAGGCAGGAGGACTGCTGGAACCCAGGAGGTGGTGGTTGCAGTGAGCTGAGATAGTGCCACTGTACTGAATAGCAGAGAGAGACCCTGTCTCAAAAAGAAAAAAAATAAGGAATTTAGTCTGAAAAGTGCAGAAAAATACATTGGGCTTTTCGATTCAGCCTTTATCACCACAGAAAACAAAATCAACACAAAGGCATTTAAGCAAATATCAACCGAATTAAAACATTTATAAAAGTAGACCTCTGGACTCAGGGAAGGAATGGCACAGGAATGCTGGAAAGTATCATTCTCAGCAAACTG
The DNA here is from genome assembly GCF_001604975.1 of Cebus imitator. Taxonomy (NCBI): domain Eukaryota; kingdom Metazoa; phylum Chordata; class Mammalia; order Primates; family Cebidae; genus Cebus; species Cebus imitator. The sequence goes on from NW_016107454.1 coordinate 2,010,992, forward strand.
ACACAACAGCAGAAAACCAAACACCGCATGTTTTCACTCATAAGGAAGCTAGCATTCATGGCCGAAGAGGAAAGGGAGCCTGTACATCATGTGGTGACAAAAGGAACAAGAGAGGGAGGAGAGGAAGCTGCCCGGGTTTTTTAAACAACCGGTTCTCACTGTAAACTGATAGAGAGAGAACACACTCATTACCTCAGGAAGGGCACCAAGCCATTCATGAGGCATCTACCCATAGGACACAAACAGCTCCCACCAGGCGCCATCTCCAACACTGGGGTCACACGGGATTTGGAGGGGACAGATGTCCAAACTGTATAAGGAGAATTGCTGGAACTCAGGAGGTGGAGGTTGCAGTGAGCTGAGATCGCTCCACTGCACTAGGTGTCAGAGCAAGACTCTGTTTCAAAAAAAAAAAAAAAAAAAAAAAAAAAAAAAAAAAAAAAAAAAAGAAGGCATTTAGGGAGTCTGAAAAGCACAGACAAATACATTAAGCTTTGAGACTCAAAGCAATGCAGCCCAACCATGGTATATGTCCTCTCTTGAGTAAAAAGGCCTGTCCACAGCCCCAAGTGGCCACACTTTCTGATGAAGCGAGCTTTCTTTTCTGAACAATGACAGAAGGTTATAAAGTTCTAAGAAATATTATATTAAAGCCCTATCATATTCTTTCTTACTCATTCTATTTCTCTGTGTTACTAACTACTAATAATGGAAGACCATAGAAGGAAAGGAAAAGGAAAGCAGCCCACAGGTCATTTTCCTCTGCAAGCCTGAGATAGAGATTGCTGGGAGATTACAAGGGTACAAATAAGTGAAATAAAAATAGTTGAGTTAGTTTTGGGCTGAGTTTTCACTGATTTGGTAAGAACAACATACATTTGCCTGTATGAGATATGGAGTGTGAATCATGCAATTTTGGTGATTCTACGTGCAAGTTAAATGCTCTGGTGTTTTTATTTGAAATTAGTATTATGAAAGATAAAACACCTAAAAATGATTGACTTATTTTTTTTCAAAAGAAACAAATTAAATAGCAAATATTTAAATGCCACAAGTTAGAAAACAGACCAATGAATAAAGAAAAATGCTTTATATTTTAGTATCTTTAATGGCATTTTTTGTCGTTTGAATACATTTTTATTTTGCACTAAACTTTACAAATTATGTACCTAGCTCTGCTGAAAGCAGCCTCAATGTTGACACTGTTAAATATTAAATGTCAGGATGAAAGATCTGATTCTAAGCAAAAGATCCAAAATTGTATAAGATTCTAAACTATTTCTGCATTTGATTAGTGTTTGAGTGCAGATAAACAAAAAACACATGAATTAAATTTACCTTCAGTACATCAAACAGTAAGAACAGGGATACAGGCCAGTCGCGGTGGCTCACGCCTGTAATCCCAGCACTTTGGGAGGCCAAGGCAGGCGGATCACAAGGTTAAGAGATCGAGACCATCCTGGCCAACACGGTGAAACCCTGTCTCTACTAAAAATACAAAAAAATTATCCAGGCGTTGTGGCACACGCCTGTGGCCCCAGCTATTTGGGAGGCGGAGGTGGAAGAATCGCTTGAACCCAGGAAGGTTGCAGGGAGCGTAGATTGTGCCACTGCATTCCAGCCTGGTGACAGAGCAAGACTCCATCTCAAAAAACAAACAACAATAAAAACAGGGATACAATTTCATTTAGTTATATTCTTATCTTCGTTATTTATTTGCTTCTGCTATCTTTGTTTTTTTTTTTTTTTTGAGTCGTTATTTATTTGCTTCTGCTATCTTTGTTTTTTTTTTTTTGAGATGTGATATTAGATTGTTAATTTGTGGTCTTTCCATTTTTTTGATATGGGTATTTAACAATATAAACTTCTGTCTTAGCTCCGCTTTTGTGGTATTGCAGGAATTTCAGTATGTCTCGCTTCCACTTTCATTTGTTGCACTTAAAAAAAGATTCTGTCTTAATTTCATCATTTACCTAAACATCATTCAGGAGCAGATTGCAATGAAATGAAAAATTATTCCCTTGAAAACATAAACAAAATCAATAGACCACTTACCTAGTCTACCGACTAACCAAGGAAAGAAAAATGAAGTTCAAATAGGCGCAATCAGAAAGGAAAATGTAGACTTACCATTGAAACCACAGAAATCCTAAAGATCATCAGAGACTACTGTGAACATCTCTATGATCATAGGCTACAAAATCTAAAGGAAATAGATAATTCCTGGACACATGCAACGTCCCAAGATTGAACCAGGAAGAAACAGAAATACTGAACAGATCAATAACAAGTAATGAGACTGAATCAGTAATAAAAAAATGCCAACAACAAAAAGAGTTCAGCTGCACAGAAAGGAACTGATACAAAACCTACTGAAGCTGTTCCAGAAAACCAAGGAAGAGAAGATCCTCTGCAACTCATTCTACTATGCCAGTATCACATTCATACCAAAGCCAGTCAAGGACACAACAGAAAAAGAAGATTGTATGTGGACCAACATCTCTCTGGAATATAGATGCAAAAATCCTCAATAAAGTACTAGCAAATCAAACACAACAGCATATAAAAAAGATAATACACTACAATCAAGTGGGTTTTATTCCAGGGATGCAAGGATGGGTATCTGCAAATCAATAAATGATTCATCATATAAATAGAATTAAGAATAAAAATTATATGATCACCTCAATAGATGTAGAAAAGTCATTTGATAAAATTCAGCATCTCTTCATGATAAAGACCCTCAACAACGTAGGCGTAGAAGGAACACATCTCAAAATAATAAAAGCATAAAAGAAATACCCACAACTAACATAATACTGAAAGGAGAAAAGTTCAAGGTATTCTTCCTGAGAAATAGAACAAGACAAGGATGGTCACTCTCACCACTCATATTCAACACAGTACTAGAAGTCCTAGCTAAAGTAATCAGGCAAGAGAAATAAATAAAAGGCATTTAGCTGGGAAAGAGGAAGTCAAATTGTTTCTGTTTGTTGATGATATATTCGTGTGTGTGTGTGTGTGTGTGTGTGTTTATTCTTTTTTTAAAAAATTATTATACTTTACATTCTGGGGTACATGTGCAGATTGTGCAGGTTTGTTACATAGGTATCCACGTGCCATGGTGGTGATTTGCTGCATCCATCACCCCATCATCTATATTAGATATTTCTCCTAATGTTATCCCTCCCCAATCCCTCCACCCCCTGCTATTCCTCCCCTAGCCCCCAACCCCTCAGGCTCCGATGTGTGATGTTTCCCTCCATGTGTTCATGTGATCTCATTGTTCAACACCCACTTATGAGTGAGAACATGCAGTGTTTGGTTTTCTGTTCTTGTGTCAGTTGATGATATAATCTTACACCTAGATAATCCTAAAGAGTCCTTCAAAAGACTTCTAGATTTGAAAAATGAATTCATTAAAGTTTCAGAATATAAAATTAACATTTAAAAATCAGTAGCTTTCTATATACCTATAATGAGCAAGCTGAGAACAAAATTAATAAATCAATTCCACTTATCATAGCTACAAAAATAAAAATAATATATCCAGTAATATGTTTAACCAAGAAGGTGAAAGACCTCTACAAGGAAGATTATAAAACACTGATGAAAGAAATTATAGATGACACAAACAAATGGAAAAACATTCCATGTTCATCGATTAGAAGAGTCAATATTATTACAATAATCACGCTGCCCAAATCAATCTACAGATGCAATGCAATAAGTTCAAAATGTGATTCAAAAAATTATAAAATTTATATGGAACCCAAAGATCCCAGACAGTAAAAATAGGGTGATTTCTCAAACAACTAAAAATAGAACTAACATTCAATAGAGAATTCTCATGACTAGGTATTTACCCAAAGAAACAAAAATTATTATATCAAAAAATATCTTCATTTGTGTATTTATTGAAGCACCATTCACAACAAAGTATGAAATCAACCTATGTGCTCATCAAGGGACGACCGAATGAAGAAAATGCTGTGTGTGTGTGTGTGTGTGTGTGTTTTATACACTCAGCCTTAAAACTAAAAGCTAAGTTGTATACTACACACAAACACACACCAAAACACATAGATTTATACATATATGTGTGTATGTGTTTGTGTGTAATACCCTACCTAGCCATAGGAAATAATGAAATCACGTTTCTTGCAGCAACATGGATGGAAGTAGAGTTCATTATCTTAAGTGAAATAACTCAGAAACAGAAGGTCAAATACTACATGTTGTCACTTATAAGTGAGAGCTAAATGCATACAAATGGACATAGAAAGTGGAATGATACATATTGAAGACTCACAATGGGTGTACGGGAGAAAGTGAGGAATGAGAAATTATTACCCAATGGATGCAATGTTTACTATTCAGGGGATGCCTCACAAAAGCCCAGACTTCTATGCACTGTATCCGTATAACACAACTGCACCTGTAACCATTAAATCTATAAGACTGAAAGTTTTAAAAATCATGAGAAAGTACTATTCAAAATCTGTTCTTATTATAACAAACACAGTTTGAAATTACCATTCTCCCAAAATCCCTAGGGTCATCGATCTGCCATATAAATGTAAAACATTACCCGTTTGGTGATGAAGGAGGCCTTTGGTTTCCCCGTTGCTGTAACACTGAGGTCACACCCACTACAGTCATCCAGCAACTACTCCCTTGACTTTCATCTGTCCTCTCTTTGCCTCACTCTGTCCACTTTCTGATTACTCACTTCATGGTCATTTTCAGGCATCACATCTCTAACGTTAGCCTCAACCTAAGCAAACATATCTGTGGAAATAATTTTTATGTAGCAATTCGTTTTTTGAAATGTGTTAAATACTTAGCTTTCAAAATTTAAAACCAAAAGGTGTGTGGTATCTGTAATTTAGGAAATCCCTTTTCCAACTTGATTCCTTGTGACTATTTACTCAGGATGAGCAGAGATAATACTTAGTTTGCTGATTTTTAATTGTGAGTTTTTTTTAACTAAAAAAAATCAATTAGGATTGCCATGAAGCCACCCACCCCTCATTAATTTAAACCCTAATGAATATGTCAATACAAAATATTTTATGTTGATAATTTTTTGAAACAAAACCTAAATGTGATTGACTCTAAAGAGCAGCCCTGAGACTTTATTTCCATCTGACAGGACAGAAAGAGAGAAGTTGAGAGAGTGGGTGACTTGCCCAAGGCCACACAGTGGCATTTTCTGAAGAGCCAGGACCCGAGAGCCTTGGCCCTCCCAACTCCCAGCCAAATACAGCATCATAAAATCTTTAATGAAAAGTGTCTTTTAAAGAAAGTGTTAAAAGCAGTAGCCAGGGCTCTTCCACCTTCCCACCTCCCATGAAGTACTGCACATGGGCTCCCTCCTGGGTGTCCTTCAGTGACTCTGTGCCTTCTGTCCTTTCTCTGTTCTAATCTCGCCTCTTCTACCCTCAAGAGGCATTCTCGGCCGGGCGCGGTGGCTCAAGCCTGTAATCCCAGCACTTTGGGAGGCCGAGGCGGGTGGATCACGAGGTCAACGGATCGAGACCATCCTCGTCAACATGGTGAAACCCCGTCTCTACTAAAACTACAAAAACATGAGCTGGGCATGGTGGCGCGTGCCTGTAATCCCAGCTACTCAGGAGGCTGAGGCAGGAGAATTGCCTGAACCCAGGAGGCGGAGGTTGCGGTGAGCCGAGATCGCACCATTGCACTCCAGCCTGGGTAACAAGAGCGAAACTCTGTCTCAAAAAAAAAAGAGGCATTCTCTACCAGTAAGCAGACCAGTGATGTTTCAAGGAAAGCACCCCTCCCTCCTCCTTGAACTAAGAGTTTCTCAAGCAGCTCATTTCACTGATGGGCGGCTCTTTTGGAAGACTCATATTTGCCTTCAACTGAAATCTTTTTTCTTCAAAATTTCCCCTGTGGTCCTTGCTTCAGTTTGAAAGGAAAGGGAGGATGATAGGGAGTAAAGGGAATTAACGCCTTTCTTTTTAGCTATTTTCCTATTGAATACAATTGTTCTGTGTCCCCTGCATCTCCTACAGGTGAAGTCTCTCCTTCAGGATTCTTCCAGAGGGCGCGGTAATCAGTGCTTCGTCCACCTTCTGTTCTTATCTCTTCTCAGTGCATTCTCATCTCATCAGAGGAGCAATGCTTTCCTCATAGTTGTTTTAAAAAATGCTGCAATCATTGTCAAGTGGGTTTTAGAAATGGATTAGTTTGAACATGCATGAGGCATGTAGTTTGCAATTTGCTTATGCCAAGTCAGCCCTGGCCGTGAGTGACATGGAATCTGAGAGGCCACACCACCAGCTTCTGCTGCCCCCGCTTTGGGGAGACAAGTCAGTCATCTAGCCAAATTTATGAGAATGGCATTAACTAACTTGGGGGGAACTGCAACCATACCAAAGGCAAATGCAAATGCATTTATTCTTCCTATCATTCCAAATACATGCTTTGGTGCTGCTAGTAAAAGGAGCTTCCATGACTTGCAAGTGGGGTGTTGGGATATGCAGTCACCCAGGACATACTTCACCATCACCTTTTATTACCTCAAAATAGTAGGTGTACCAACCTTTCTGCACCATAATTCACTCACACATACCCTTCACCATCATCTTTTATTACCTCAAAAAGGTAGGTGGCTTCTTTCCTTGAATGTTACATGGTCTAAATCAAAGCTGTAAGGGCCTCCAGGATGGATAACTGGAAGATTAACTCTCACTATCCAATAATTGGCGATTCCACATTTTGAAGGAATGTTCAGTTTGACATGCAGACACTTTTATCTGCCATACAGATTCACAGTTTTCATAAACTGGAAGCATTTCTGCGGCTGTGCTAATCCACAGAGGGAAGCACGTTTTCAGAGCAACGGAGTTCAACCAGAGGCCAATCTTCGAATATATGTGAACAAGAAAGGGAAACAGGAGAAGACGAAATCTTGCTGTTCCATTGGAGAGAAATAAAAATAGCTGTGAATGTTATCATTTTCAAATTGATACTAGGAAGAGGAGACGTGATCCAAATACCAAGCAGCACTGGTGGCTCAGGCAGTGCTCCAGGGGGGTCAGTGCCAGGCCTGTGCAGAAGCAGGGGCAGCCACGGCCCTAGCAGCAGCAGCCAGAGCTCTCAGGGCCTCCTGTGCACCGATGACCCCACCAGGCCGCCTCTGCAGGTTTGCTTAGAAGGGAACCAGGAACCCAAGCTTTCCTGCCAAATTGCAGGGGCTGTGCAGGTGGGCGGGAAAGAATGAGCCTTTCCCCAGACCCGACCCTCCTAAATATCTTTTTTTTTCTATCAAAGAAAAGCAACTGGGCTTGTTGCTTAAGAAGATAACAATGAAACACGTGCCTTTTGTTTCATTTCGGTCATTTGAGAATCTCAGCACAGCCCCTTCTTTAATCATGACAGCTGATATCTGGGGCTCACACAGCTTCTCTCATACCCAACATTCTGAAAGAATGAAAGATGTAAAACTAAAAATAAGTGGGGAGCTGTCCCCCTTTCTCTAAGGGACACTGTTTTTGTTTAGGGTCCATTATTCTGAAAGAAACAATTCCCCTCCCCTTATAACATCCTACATAGGGTGAGGTGGTTAAGATGCATAAAAGGTCAAGATTTAGAGTGAAAATTAAAGTATTTTGAGTTAAGTTTTCTAAAATTTTAGTAGTTTAATAGTAAATTGGAAAAAAAAATCTACGGAATGATTAGACAAAAATGGAATAAAAGAGTATTTGAGGGTTGATCCTTGATACAAACGCTTGCCTCTTTCTCCTAGAGGCTTTTGATAGGCATTCCCTCCATACAGACAAAGCGTCTTGGGTGCTGGCCACGCACCCTGTCTCCTGCCACAGCCCAGCACTGTGGTAAACGCAGCTGGCCTTACAGAACACCTCAGACCGTATCACTAGGCTTCTGTGTTTGAAATTCTTGTACCAAATGAGATTTTATTAAAGTAAAAATTAGAAGACACTATTTTATCAAACTGCATGATTTAAAATATGGATGCATGCAAATTAGAGTTTTAGAGGTAGAACAATCCTCTCTCTTTATTTTCGACATAACAAACCTGAGCCTCAAAAATGTCAGGAGACTCAATTAAGCTACAAAGTTACAGCATGGTAGGAACTGCAACCAAAACAAATCAGTCCTCACCTTTTTTGCTCTGTGTTTTTCATGCTATCTCAAGGCTTCTGGAGTCCTGTGTTCAAAATCTCAAGTTATATTTCCTTAAAAACCCAGATAAAGATAGCTGGTATTAGTGCAGGACTGAGAAGCAATGTTTGTTAAAACAGCTCTCAAATTGAGAGAGGAAATCTCCGTGACAGCCCAAGCTCACCAGGACACCAGGAGAGGAGTTTGCTAGAGGAGGAGGGAAGTGAAGAGCCTGGAAGTCATAGCCTGAATTGAATTTGCCAACCTTCTTCCCAATCCAAATAATCTGCAACAGATCAATCATTTAGTTCGAGGCCCCCAGAACCCCAAGGTGGATTTTCCCTTTGTGGGAGGTAAAACGTGGGGGTCTTGGGGCAACTGAGTGCAGGATGCACATAACATCCATTGCTCAGTCAGAAGCCGGGAGCTTGGGCTCAGGAAGGTCTCTCAGCTTGGAGGTTCTCAGAACGTGGTTAGGACCTCTGGGAGCTGACATTTCCCAGAGGAGATGTCCAGGAGTCATAGCAATAAGGTGCTTATAAAGAAACAGTAAAAACCAGATATAGTTGGCCAAAGGAACTGTTCATTTGAGTGGATGAAACCAAAAAAATGGTAGTTGAGAAGCAAGTTAAGGAGAAGACATGGGAAAGAGGCCAGGGTCGCAGGGAGAGGTGCTGCTGCTGCTGCTTCACAGCAGATGGGCATTCAGCCGCTTTCCGTACCACTGGTTGCCTCCCACTCAGGCAGAGAGGTAGGGAGGTAGCTACTGAGGAAATTGCCACCATATTGATTTGTCCGTAATTGAACACCACAAATGAATTTGTGTACAATGGTGGATTCAACTGGGTTGCTTACTGAAGGCTTTTGCCAAGTTCATTTCTAAAGACCTTTCTTATTATTATTCAACATGAAGTTTTGTATCACACATATTCACAAACTTGCTTAAAAAATGTTATAGAATACAAACATGTCTGAATAACACACACAAAATACAGTCTCTAAGTCTGTTCTAAAAAGAGATGTCTGTAATGTGTTACTGGCTCGGGTATACATATTGGAATTTATGTTTTCTTTTGTGTTAAATTCTAGTCTTCTAGCAAGACTTAGGGAAGATCTCTGTAATATTCCATATTGACTTTAAAATATTATATATTAAACTTGTGTTTTAATTAAATTGGAAGTATGAGCTCCTATCAGAAGTTTAAATGTATGTGATCCAGCAACCCAAATTCTCATTTTGTTTTTATGATGGCTATAAGCATCCTCTTTTTCATTCTCTTAAAGTCTACGATTTTCCTCCTCTGCCTGGGGAGTTAACTAATACCAACTAACAGACCTCAACTAGTCCCTAAGTAATTATTTTCTCATATGCCAAAAAAAAAAAATAATTGCAAATCATCAGCCAGAAAACATGATATCATCTACATAGGACAGAGAAGTATAAAAAAAGAACCACTGTGGAGTGTAGCTCGGAGTCTGACTGTTCAGATGCTTGTGTTCAAACTTGACATTGAGCCTGGCCATGATGTGGATCTATGCCCACTTCGTCTTCAAGGGGAAATGCATTTGGAGTATGTCTTCAGCAGGGTTGTATGTATGGGCACATTCTGTTTCCAATTCACCACGCTATGTTGGTGTACAAATGTTCTCTTCGGTTAGGTCACTTCTGTCCAGCCACGTATTATAATGATCTTTCTTGATGTTTACACTAATGATTTTCAAGTACATTATGTCTAATACCAAGACTGAGAAGCCGAGCTCCGCACAGGCGGCAGTGCAAGCCCGGCTGGCCAGGCTCCAGAACAGTAAGAGTGAACACAGTCAATGCTGTCTAACAATGGCATGTTGTTCCTGCCGCCTTGACAGCTGCTGAAAGATTTTCTATTCTTATCCTGCTTTTAAACACTCACAGCATAATGAATGACTAACTCAACGTGGCAGTGATGTGTGAGCTGCGTAGAGGCAGCAGTATGTTCAGCAACATCTGGATTACAGGTGTGAATGTGCACGGTCATATCGTCATATCCTGTGTTAATTAATGTCTAGAGAAACGCATTCTGAGTGCAGTGCTTGTGCCCAGAGCTTGAGGATGATAGAAAGGGAATCACGTCTTCTGTTTAGAAACAAAACTCATGTAGCCATTTGGCTTGCAGAAGAAAACAGAACAAAACATACATCTGAAAACTCAAGCGACATTTTTAAAGGACATTAAATAAAGGTAATTTTGTTGTTGACCTCATATTCACCCAGGTGGAAGTGACATCCACTGATGGAGGTTGTCAAGTTTTTGTTCAAATGCCCAAAAATGAAGGTGACCAAAGCTGAGAGCTAAGAATCTTCTCCCTGGAAAATGCACAGCACACACGTACATTCTGTGTGGAATTTCAGGTTGTTCAGAAACTTTGATTTTCCTGTCATCTAAATCCTTCATATATATATATATATATAAAAATCCATCAGACTTTAACTTAAAAAAACATGTCCCACTAAAAATCACAGACCTGTAGAACAAAAACTACAACCTGGCAACCTGGATCCCAGTCCAGGGCCTTTGATTTCATTAATGTAAGAGCTCTGTGGAAAGTGGGATTTTAAGGAAGAGAGGAGGCACCCGCAAGGGAGCCACATGGGCTGCACTTGCCTCGGAAAGGCCAAAGGACCATCCTTGCCATATTTTAATTGGCTCATTTCCAAGAGAAATGAGGACTCAGCTCTGAAAAAAAAACTGGGCGATTCTGACAGCACCCTCATATGCAGTGATTATCCTTTCAGGGAAAATCATTCAGAAGTAGTAGAAAATGTGCATAAATCTCAAGCGGTGAGAGAAGTTAGACTTCAGGCATAGGTGATTAAAGTATTTCATACAACTTAAAATTTAAAGTCCATATAGCGGGGAACTTTTCACCTATAGCTGCATGTTTTAATTTTTCTTTGGGTCAGAAACACTTTTGGAGATTTCTAGAAGCACCTCTTCCTCATCTCTCATTTCTCCTTTAGGTTTAAATTCATTCAGCACTTTTTGTTGTCGTTGTTAAGATTTATACTTTCAGAGCAAATGGATATGTGTTGACTCACAAAGAATTATGCCTGTAATCCCAGCTACTTGGGAGACTGAGGCGGAAGAATCGCTTGAGCCTGGGAGGCAGAGGTTGTAGCGAGCTGAGATTGCATCACTGCACTCCAGTCTAGACTACAGAGTGAGA
>NW_016107454.1:2022547-2033580 GCF_001604975.1 Cebus imitator
AGGATTGTCTCAATGTTCTTGGCTGGCAACTCCCTCCCGCAACCAAAAACTGTCATGTTAGGCCCTTGCTGTATTCCTGTATAGTTTCACAACATAAACTTTCAAATATTGTATAATTAAGCTCCTCTTAAAAAAAGAAACAATTATGAGCAAGTAAAGAATCAAATCACAGAAACTTCACTAACAGACGAAGATCTTCTCCCCTGCGATTGGGTTATTCAGCATTGCTTATGCAGTTCCAGAAATGGCATTTCACCTCTACTTTTACTTGATAATCTACCTTTAGACCACATGTGAATGGTGGGAAAAGAAGAACTCATTGAATGCCAAACATCCTTCAAGGAGACAGGAAAATAATGGCATCATTTGTTGTTCACAATCTATGATCAGGCAATTGGAGATCGATGGTTGGTTGGCCTTCTCCTTTTTTCTTTCATCTCTCACAATCTATGATCAGGCAATTGGAGGTCTATAGTTGGTTGGCCTTCCCCTTTTTTCTTTCATCTTGTCTTTCTCTGTCCTTTGGCCCTTGTTATTCTCCCTACTTCTTCACTGCGTTTGTATGTTTACTAAATAGTCAACAAAAATTTTTGTTTCTGTATGCACTTTAGAGAACTCTTTCCCCTAAATAATGTAAAAATTACAATATATTGACTACTAACTGGTGCCAAGAAATTTAAATGCATTATTTATGATATTCACAAGGATTCTGACACATAGGTTTTATGATACTCATTTTACTTATAAAGGAAACTAAAATATCTGCTTTTTTGGCCACACTTATTAAATTGGCCAGTTTTGATTCAATGTATTGTTTGAACTAAACCATGCATCTGGGGTTAAATAATCAAGTATGTCTCATCATATAGTTACGGTTTTGCAAAAGCGAGTTGCTGCATTCAAAATTAGTGTAATCACTGTAGCAAAACATTAGAACTTCAAGATGGAAATATCCAAAATTAGAACTGTTAAAATGGGATCTTGATAGCATAATGCTATTCTCTTTTAGATTTTCATATATTCAAAAGTAATCAATATAGAAGTTGTCTCTCCCTACCCTCAGCGTATATAAATAGCCCAAATTCGTAACATTTAGTTGTTTTCATTTGTTTATTTATCAAAACAGAGTCTCTCTCTGTCACCCAGGCTGGAGTGCAGTGGCATGATCTTGGCTCACAGCAACCCCCACCGCCTGGGTTTAAGTGATTCTTGTGCCTCAACCTCCCGAGTAGCTGGAATCACAGATGTGTGCCACCACACTCAGTTAATTTTTTGTATTTTTAATAGAGACAGGTTTTTGCCATGTTGGCCAGGCTGGTCTCGAACTCCTGGACTCAAGTGATCTGCCTGCCTCCGTCTTCCGAAGTGCTGCAGTTACAGGCATGAGTCTGTCTGGCCTAGTTGTTTTCAAATATCATGAGGGTATGATATAAGATGACCAGAGTCTGGAGAAAAGAAGTATAAAAGAAGGTATAAGACAGCCTTTACTCCTCACTCTACAGTTAAGATAAGAAAAATAAACATGTAATTACAATTAATCATAAAGCAAACACTGTTGGCTTCCACATCTCACTCTATTGTTACCCTGTCAGGTGAGGAAACTGAAGTTCCAGGAAGTAAAGAAAGTAATAGATAGAAAACACACACAAAGCTCCTTTCATGTGTTCTATACGTACACACAGGTGCACACACACAACATACATACACATACATACACATACACATATAGACATAGAGAGACACATGCACACACAGAGACACACACCTACACACACACACACACACACACACACACACACACACACTGGGCTGAGTTTCAAGATTCTCCTTTTCCAGCTCACCCCACCTCTCTACCTCGGCTTCCTGCTGCTGAGCTGAGACTAGTCAACCATGTGCTTCCTTTGCCCATGGGATTCCCACAAGGCTTTTCCAGGTGCCTCTCTGGAGGAGACTGGCCAGGATGGACTTGCTCCCCTGCCATCTGCCCCCGCAGCCTCGTTGCTCCACGGCACCCACAGTCAGCTATGATCAGTAGGTTTTGCAGGGTGCCGGGTCTGTTCTCCTGAAACCCCTCAGAGTCTCGAGCCTCAGCCAGCTCGCTTTTCCTCTTTGTGGGTGTCGGCTGCCTGGCCCTCTTCTGAGATCTGTGGCACTCAGACTAGAGGGTTGCAGACTCTCTCCTGAGTCCCACCTACAAGCTCTCGTGTTTGAATCATGCAATTCTTCCCTTTCTCTCCTCATCCTGGGCTAGTAGCTTTTTCCCAGAGATAATCATCCTGCCCCTCCTGCCTTCTTCTTTATCCTGGTTATATGTTGTTTATACTAAATTCTCCTGACTCAAAACAAGAAAAACAAAAACAAAAACAAACAAAAACAAAAAACAGTTTGCGCCCTAACCAGAAACTGCCTAATATATATGGACAGAAATCACCCTTTCACCTTTGTTCTGGGAGAGGAAAGAAGCAAAGGGAAGAAAGAGGTCTGGAATATGCTCTCATATTTGAGTGGGAGACTGCTTTTTGCAAGCTGTGCTAACTTTGATAAGTCACATCAGTTGCCTGAGCCTCAGTTTCCTCATTGTGAAGAAAAGATATGGGCTGCCCAGTTCAAGGAACCTAATGCATATTCAACTCAATTAAACGGCAAAGTGTAAGCACTGGACCCTGCTGTGCACTGGTGGCACAGAGCAGGCCCTTGACAAATTAACTGACTCAGAAAGGGATTGCTTCTGTGTGAGTGAAAATCCCTACCTTTTCTTTGTCAGAGACGACCACACTAGTTACTTCCACATGGAGACGGGTGGCTAGACACAGTCACTGGAATAACGTGGACCCTGGAGAAAAGAGAAAAAGCTTTCCAGTGATGACAAGCAAAATGCTTCCGAGTTTAACTGTTTGGAATAGCAGGTTCGTAGCTATGACATAATGGTGAAGTATGATTCTCTGATGAAAAACCTGTAAAATCTCATTCCGACTGCCAGCTTTAGGATGTATTTTATCATGTTTGCCGTTGGTGATTTACTAACTATGAAAGTATCTTTGTGTAATGTAAAAATTATCCTTGCCCTATCACTTCGCCAAAACTACAGAAAAGTGTTCCTGACATGATGAGAATGTGTGGACAGCAGCAGAATATGAAAGAGAGAGGCGAGGCATCCAGCATACTGCGAAAAATCTTTTCCTAAGAGTTAACATTCTAGGAGGGTCCCAGGCAGATAATTCCAGGGATATCTACTGCATGCCTGCCACGTGTCAGGACGTGCAGGGGGCCTTAGGGATGATGGTGGACTTAGTCACTTTGTCACTTGTGCCAGGCTTCCCATTCATCACCTCTAGGTCCTTCTGGAGCAGAGTTTCAGATGCTTATGAGGTGTGGGATCTAGACTGGGGTGCTTCTTTGAGATCTCAGTTTGATCTATAGATTGTCACTCCACTAGCATGTCCCCAATTTTTTCAAATGCATTGAGTGCAGTTAACTATTGTGGACGATCAGATTGTTAAATCTTGATGTAGATGCAATGTGTAAATAGTTGGCAGCCTGGTTGCATAAGTAATTTAAAAATTAATAGGTTTTATTTAGTCCAAATAAATGAGAAAATGTATAAATAACTTTGAAATAAACCTTATTGTAGAAAGTATGTATTGGTTTTATGTATTTGACCTCCTTCCAAGTTGATTTGAAGGTAGCAGATATAAAAATATCTCTCTACAAACTATCCACCAATATAAAAGAGAGTCATTGAATTTTAGGGCAGGCATAGAATTTTGTAAGTACCATGAGCTCATTTTGCAAATGAAAAGAGGAAAACCACAAACACCTGACTTGGCCTGGAGTATAACTGTTATGATTATTTGAAAATGACTACTGCCATGGCTGAAACCTTTGAAATTACTCATATTTATGCAGCAGGATAAGATAATTTGTTATTTGGTAATATTCATAAAGAAGGTAATAAAGATAGTGAATCTAAAGGTTACTATTTATTTTTGTTTCACGTTTGGTTTTGGTTTTTGTTTACTTGCTTGTTTTAAATGTTCAGCTGATACCTGGGACACCCCGCTGCCCCACCACATCATAGCAAGGGCTGCTCCTGGTGAGTTCTCCTTCAGGGAAGTTGTTGCTGGATTTCTCAGGTTGAGGGAAGAACCAGACGCAGGATAGCTCTGAGCATAACCACACTCAACCTGAGTGGGAAAGAGAGAGATGCCAGGAACCCAGGCACACAGGAGGGCTATGAGGTGATAGAGGTGAGAGCAAGTATAGCCCTTGAACAGCTGAGCTTGCAGAACACTGCCCTGCTGGGATCCCAATCCCAAGAACAGTGAGTGTCCAAGCTCGCATCTTCACGTTTGCAGAGAGATTCTGCCCATTAGAGGGCTCAGTCTGTCCAGGCTGCTGTAACAAGCACACCATTGGCTGGGTGGCTGCAATAACAAACACCTGTTTTCTCTCAGTTCTGGAGGCTGGAAATCCAAGATCAAGGCGCTGGCACCTCCGAGTCTGTTGAAGGCCGGGCCCCCATCTGGTTCATAGATGGAGCCTTCTGGATGTACCATCACATGGCCAAGAGGAGAGAGAGGAGAAGCAGGAGCTCATAAGAGCTCTCATCCCGGCCGACAGTTCCACCCTCATGACCTGATCACTTCCCAAAGTCCCCACCTTCTAATACCATAAATTGGGACTTAGGGTTTCAAGGCTCTGACGTAGGGAAACACGGACACTCAGTCTGTAACATTACAGGTCATGCAGTTGTATAGTTAGCCAAATAACAATTCACACCATGGTTTCACCATCAAGACCCAAACACAAATTCAGAACTCTAAAAGTACGAACACAGATGTAACTCTGTACATTTTTTTTTTTTTTGGAGAAGAAACCCCATGGATTAAATGGTTCATTGCCATATCTTCTCTCCATTTTTTTTTTTTTTTTTTTTTTTTTTTTTTTTTTTTTTTTGTAACGGAGAGCAATTCTTAATGGAGAAGGCAGTATTGGCAGTATTGCATAGGGCCAATTCTACACTCAAAAATAAAATGGAATTCCACCAGCATCAGCTCCCAAAGAGGGAACCTAAAGCTTAGGAATCATATACCCTTCTTCCTTTACCTTCATATTTTTCCTAAATGCAGGATCAACTAAATAGATGGATCAAAGGGTTCTATCAAAAAGGTGAACATCTGGTTGGCTTTTAGGAAATTCTAGTAACAATTTAAACCATGGGTCTTATACCTTCTGAGACTCAGAATCCTCTGTGGCTTTTTCCACTTGCATTATGGGTAACCCAGGACAGAGAACAAAATAAAGTCTATAAAAGGAAACCTTTCCAGTAGGCTCAGTTCCTTGACACTTTATTTATTGATCTACACTGTCAAGATCCTCCACATACAACTCTCTTTCTGAGCACCTCTAAATGAAGGCTGCTCATTCTAACTAAAGTGTTTCTCATCTTTGCCTGACACTGCTTTCTCTCTTCTGCATTTCTAAAAATTCAAATGTGAGTGCCACTGAGTTTTTGCAGTTAATAATTAAATTATTTGAAATATGAATGAGAAACAATGCAAAGAAAACAACAAAAACAAAAATTTATTTACACATCATGTGAATTCATTGGCTTTTTCCTTAAAAAAAATATTTTGAGTGTACAAATTTCTAGCCTGCTCAAAGTGGCTGGCAAGACATTATCTGCTTACCATCCATGAATGAAGCCGCCTCCCCTCCACAAGCAGGATTTCATAGCTCTCCTTGTATGATGGGGCTGTAGGGCTCATCTTGAAATTGATGGCTCCAAGTCAGGTTGGCCCCTGCCTAACCAGGGCTGCCCTTGTACACGCCATCTGTATTGGTCTGTTCTTACTCTGCTAATGAAGACATATCTCCTAATAAAGAGAATGAGCAATTTATAAGGGAAAGAGGTTTAATTCATTCACAGTTTCACATGGCTGGGGAGGCTTCACAGTCATGGAAAAAGGCAAATAAGGAACAAAGTCACAACTTACATGGCGGCAGCAGAAGTGCTTGTGTAGGAGAACTCTCCTTTATAAAAACATCAGATCTCAGGAAAATTATTCACTATCATGAGAAAAGCACTGGAAACACTAATCCCCAAGATTTAATTATCTCTCCCTTTGGTCCCTCCTACAACAAGTGGCAATTATGGGAGTTATAATTCAAGATGAGATTTGGGTGGGGACACAGCCAAACCATATCACCATCTCCCCAAATTTGCCATCAATATTAGAGTCTATGAAGAGTTACTGTCTTAGGAATGTGGCGTTCTTCTAACCTATTCTCTGGAACTATATCTGCAAATTCTGCTGAGTTTTTCCTCAAGTGTCACCTTGAACTCACCATCTACAGTTTGCATGAAAGAGGTCTGTCTTCTGCCTACTATTTTTTCAAATTAAAAATTGCTGTAATCACGTTTCCTAAGGTTTAATGACTTTCCTTTCCCTGGTTTAATGACTCACAGGATATGTCATACAGGCAATAGTGCAATCCCAGCATTAGAACACTGAGTTCTAGTCTCCTGGGATTTAGGGGCAACATATGACATCTATAACCTTTGTTTTTCCATTTGTATCATTTATTTCAATAAATAAGAAGTGAGCATGGTCTCTTTCAGGCATTACTAAGTCTTAGTGATACAGAGAAAAAAACTAGTTTATAGGTTAATTTAGAAAAAAAAATAAGTTTTTAGTATATTTCATGTAATTAACACTATGTGGGATGCTATTTTGCAGATATTATTTTCATCCTTTTTCCAGCTTTGCAAACCAATTCATAGAGGTTAGGTAATTTATCCAAGGTCCCTAAGCTACCTATTAATAACTGATAGGGCCTGAATCTGCACCCAATTTTGCCTGGACACAAAACATTGCCATTTCCATGAGGCCATGCTCTAAAATGAGATCTCTTCCAGTACACATATTAAAGTCCCTGGCTTTAAGCAAGACCTTTTCTATCTCTTCAGACACTCGCAAAGTTAGATGCTGGATATAAAATTTTCAATTTTGTCTAGCGCCAGTATTGTACTTCTTAGATTAGTGAAAAACTAATATCTACAGATATTAAATCATGATGATTATGAAGATGCTTTGCAGTCTATAAAAGTGGCTATAGATTGATCCTGTTAAAATCCCTGTTTATTTCTGTTGCACCAGGAAAGGATAAACAGAATTGCTTTTTTGCTAGAGACAGAAGATTATATTCTCATCTAAGGGTGAATACAGTCGCAGCTGGGTCTTTATAATTGTAACTCATTTAAAATGCCTCGTTATTAAAACTGAATTGTTTTGGATTGCGACTTTATTCAATTGAGACAATTATGTGTTCTGTGTGATTCAAATCAATGATTTCAGGCAGCAGTTGATTATTTCAGCTTAATTTGTTGTGCCTTTTGCTTTTTTAGACAGCCATTGGATATCAAATTCTGAAATTAGATTTTAATTTCCTTTTGTGGGAATTTCACATGTATATTGCATTAGCTTTCATAAATGTCATGATGCTTTTCTCCCTATGCGAGTTCATGCATAAGCTCAGAAAATATCGATCCACCGAAGCATAGATTCACAGACTATATGCAGGAGCACACAAGTCTCCCATAAAGTGAAGCTGCCACTGTGGTTTTGAGACAATTAAGTATCTTCACTGTGTCTACTGTCCCAGCTCCAGGACACTTTGATGAAGAAATTTCTTCCTTCTGTAGGTTTTCCCTTTTCTATGCTTTCTAGGAGGAATTATTTAGAAATCAGTAGAAGCTCCAGGAAATGCTGCCATAACAATGAAGCAACTCTATGCCCCAGCAGATGGAAATCTCCCAAGCCCTTTTCTCCAAGGGTTGATGGCAATCCATGGTACACACTGATGATGAAATGTATTCCCGTAAACAAGTCTTTCCTCCAACTTATTAAGGTGCCTGCAGCCTTAAATGAGTCTTGTGGATGCAGATAGGTCCCCACAGTATCATTTGTTTTAGAGTCAATTTAGACTCTCAATTCACAATCTGTTCCCAGCCACGCCCTGAGGGTTGGCAATGAAATTGTCATATTCTCGGACAAAACTGTGATTGTTAGTTTTGGAAATATATAAAATTACAACTCATCACTAGTTCTGGGGATAGCTATACTTAATAATCTGTGATGGATTTATCTGATACTCGCTAAAAATAGTGTGGTGGGAGGAAGAAACATCGAGGAGGAGCATAGATCAGGTGTGGTGCCTACTTTACATATATCAGGTGTGGTGCATAAATTACTAAAATATTCATGTGTCACAATCATCAGCTGTGTTTCAAGGAAATGCAACTGAAGTCATGGAGGTATTCTACAGTCAACCTAATTGGAATTTGAATCAATATATGTCTGACTCCCAAATCCACACACAGGTTGACTCCCAAATTTTGAAAGAGTGAGTATCTATCTTAAATGATACTCAAGATGTATCAAATTTTAAAGGGGATTTGGATACTGTCACCTCTAAACACTCTTTCAACTTAAAGAATATGTGATTTTATGGTTGATTGAGCCACTCCTGGGAGATGAAAACTGATGTTAGAGAGATATTAAGAAAGTACTGAGACTTAAAGCAAAACCCACTATTCCTGTTTTGTAAAATTTCACATTAAGACCAAGAAGGTCCCATCGAGATGATTCATTCCCCTAGGGAATCATGCAACCTACATCAGAAATTAATATGAATGTGCCTTCCACACTAGAAATTGGAGTTCTCTGCAACAGAAGTGAAGAAGTGGCTCATCCAGAAAAAATAAATCATTGTGTCAAAATGAGAAATGTTTGACTGTTTAAATATAGTCAAAGAAGGATCGCCTAATATATGATGAAAATCATTTCAGTGATTCTCATGGGCATCCTACCAATTTCAATAATGTGAGCTTTATAGCAATATTGAGACCAGGAAAGAGATGGTCTAAATAAATACACAGTCTAAAAAACAGAAATCCTACCTGGTGTGGGTTTTCCATTACAGACCTCCATGGACTACAAAGGAATCTTCTTCACAGGAAGCGAATGACGATACTTTAATTTGGGTGGGAGTGGTTTCAGCATAGACTTAGAGTTTAATTCTGTTTCACTTTTAAAAATACAGTGTTACAGCTTGAAATTTGAGGTCTCCTGGGAAATTGTCGGTGTTCTGTGAAAGATCTGAGTATTTTACAGCTCGAAAATTTTTTATTTGTTGATGACATTCTCAATCTAGAGAATCAATAAAATGCTGAATGAAGACGGAGGCTGCCCACTTAATTCTCACTGGGATTTAATTAGTTTTATTGTGCCTGCTCTTGCCCAGAAACATTTCCCAGGAAAACTAATAATTTTTTGTATAATATAACAGATCAGAAAACATCTCTTGCACTCTCTCACCCACCTTGCCTGTGTTCTGCCCCATCTCCCACCATTCATATTCAGTTCCTTGTTACTTCTTTAGACTGTTGCAGCTGCCAGTTTTAGTTTCACAGCACTGTGCATCAAACCAATTTCCTGGAGCAGGGTAGGAAAAGACCGCAGGGCTTCCCTTACAAATTATAAGATTATTTTAAACCTTCTACTCTAATATTTAAAGCTCCACGAAAATAACCTCATGATAACCTCATGCCCCTGTTTGTGTTCTGCCCAGGTTTGCAGAACACAAACAGGGGCATCAACGCCCCTTCCCCTACGGTTTCAGATAACACCTATTTATTACAACTTCCAAATCATGAATCTAGATTGTTCTCTTGTTCCATATACATATGTACAGACTGATTTAGACATCTGCGGAATGATATAGTTTAAAATTCTTACAATTTTGTACCCAGACATGCTCCTCTTCCTGTGTTGTACATTTTTACTAAAAATGCAAACATCAGTTAGTCCAAGCCAAAAATCCAGCTGCCAAAATCCCCTCCTTTTTTCCATTCCTGAGCATACATTCAGTCCCGTGTCCTGGTGTTCCACATATTTTCTCTCTCTTCCTTGTCTTTATTGGGCTGTGTCTCCACTATGCTCTTTCTCCTACAAACATTCCCATCCTGCAACCCAGGCACATAGAAGGCTTATTAATTGGCCTATAATCCCACCCACCACAATTCCAGCTATTTCACCCTCCCTCAGAGCAAAGTTTTCCAAAATGCAAATCTGATCTTGGCATTAAAATATGGCCTAAATATCTTAATGAGATTTAACCTGGAAGTTCAAAGTCAGTTTTTCTTCACCACCTGTTACAAACTCCTAAGCTCCAGTTATTGTGGCTTCTTCAAATTCAGGAACACATACTTAATTTTTTGAGGCTAGGCCTTTATACATTTTTTCCCCGTTGCCTGAAAATTTCCTCCCCCCAGCCTCCAACAATTCCCAACTGCCCTTAAAATTTCTCTTTAGCGATATTTTCCTCCAAGATTTATGATGATGCTATGGCTAGATCAAATGCCCCTTCTTATGGTTTTGTTTTTTTCAGAGTATCTGCTCTTATTGTAACACTTATGCAATATTCAAATGCCTGTCGCTTTTCCCACTGGAAAATAAACTCCCCAGGGACAGAGATTTAAGGTTTGTTCACTGTTGTAGCCTTATCATACGGTGTAATTCCTCAAATACAAGCAAAACTCATTATTTTTTTGAATTGAGTAAAATATTTATTTCTTCTGAAACCTCATACCTGCAAATCATTTTTTTCTGTGTCTGCATAATGTTATCTTCATTTAATGCTTTTCCCCAACCCAAGTCCCAAGAAATGTCAAAAATGTAGGTTACTTTTGTTCTGCTCTCAGAAGTCCTTCCTGAAAATACCAGTTCACAGTAATCATTCTCTTCTTTAAAAATATTTAGAGATTACTATTTTTTCAAAAACATTTTTGCATCTCAATAGATGATATTTCTGTTTTTTCTTCTCTCTACCAAAAATGTTCATGATCTTCCATAAGGGAATGTTATGCTTCTCATCCCACACGGAAAATACTGTGGATTGAATTTGTCCCCTACATTTTATGTATTGGAAACTTAATCCCTAAATTCATGTTGATGATATTTGGAGATGAG
>NW_016107454.1:2033635-2050440 GCF_001604975.1 Cebus imitator
ATATTTGGAGATGAGACCTTTAGGAGGTGATTAGAACCCGAGGGCTCTTTTCCATGAATGAATTAGGCCATTATCATGGAACTGAGTTAGTTATAAAAGGGGGGAGGTTCACACCCATCTTTCCTCCTTCTGCCACAGGATGATGCTCATGAGGTAACGAGTCCATGCTCTTGGACTTCTAGCCTCAGGAACTGTGCACCAAATACAATTCTATTCTTCCTAAGTTACTCAGTTGGTGATGCTCTGTTATAGCAACAGAAAATGAAATAAGACAGAAATTAAAGAATATTTGTTCATTGATCAAATTGCTCTAAATGACATAGCATTGTGTTTTTCAGAATTGGAAATGTTAATACAATGCCTTTTCTCTTTATTCAGAACCTTGACCAAAAGTCACTAGTGTTTTCTTCCTTTATGTCCTTTATTTCAGAACTTGAAATATATTGATAAATTTCTTACTTGCTTGTTGATTTCCCATTTGTAAGCAATTCAAAGTCCACTGCATGATGACAACTGTATCCCAAAACAAGTAGACCTATTTGATAAATTAATTAGTATATATTTTGAAAAATCAGCTTAACATTCATCTTAAAGATGATTCCAAGTAGCAACTTGGACTAGGCAAACTGAATACAAAGCCCAGGAAACCCAGCGGCAGCACAGATGCAAAGTGTGCAATTCAATTTTACTTATTTTCTTGAACTACAAGGCTACATCGTGTGGGACTAAGCAACTGAGAATCCTTGAGCAATTCAGGAAATCTAATCAAGCAATCTGATATCAGAAGACATCACATACAGATTGCAATAAAAAGTAAGTTCTACTTGGTTCTAAGAAAGAGAATTCTTAACTTAATTCCTGATCCTACTTTCTATGTTAACATGTTTCATGAAAAGCCAACTTTTTGACCTCGGTATGAATGAGTTTAAATCAGTAAAGAAACATGCATTAAGTTGCTACTCAGGCTGAATGAATGTAACAAAGAGAAAGCAATTGTATTCTTCATTGCCAACTCATTATCTCTACTCACATGTTTCTCAGGCACCTAAACTCAATGTATCCAAATCAGACCTTATCATCACTCCAGCATGTATCCTGCACACACACAAAATCAACCTTCATCTTCCTTTAATGATTGCCACTCCAATATTCAGCCTCCCCAAATAATAATTAGGAGTTGGACTTAGGTTTGGATAACAAAGCTGATGGATTTTTCTTCAGAAATTATTTTTTTTCAAAGCCAATTATAATAGTCTATTAAATTATTTCATGCTTTACCTACAATGCACAATAAAAACCTTCCTGAGTCTTTCTATTTTTGTTTGCATTTTTCAGAACCACGCTTTCCAATAAAATGATATTCTGATGATATTTTATCATATGATTCAACGTATATATTTATTTTGTATCCATACTATGCATCCATAATAACTTCTGTCATTGTACATTTCATGATTTGGGTCATTGTTTCTATTAAGTATAGTTTGGGGATATTTTTCAGTCAAATTGTGCAGCTTCAGAAAATCATCATAAGCAGTTTCAGCGTCTGCCAAGAACATTCTGTGTCAATTTTTTCAACTATTATGCATAATGACTGTTTGAAATGATTGTTTCCATTACCTTCTTAAGAATACCATAAGAAAATTAATATCACTACTCCTCAGTTAGCCCAAAAGTATTTCATTGTCCAGGACTGGTTACCCTATGCCAATTGGATTCGTCCATAATGCCCATGCATTTTGCATTGAACTGGCATCCCTTGATCCACTGACAGCACAAGGAGTCAAGTCCTGGAGCAGAGAGACCTTTGGGTGAAAATAAATGCTAATTCATAGTATGTTGCTCTGTGCAGTGATACAGAGAGGAGCACATGAAAAAGTTGCAAGGACTGGATTCCACATCTACTCCAATCATTCAGTTCAAGAAACTGTAAAGCTTTACTCTGAAAAATTCTAAAATGTCACAGAATCAAAAAAATGTACTTACCAATTATTTATTTTAAGCATTTCAAAGGCAAATTTCATTATTTACAAATTAATTTAGCTGGGTACAGTGGTTTATGCCTCTATTTCCAGCAACTTGAAGCTGAGATGAGAAGATTGCTTGAGGGCAGGAGTTCGAGGTTGCAAGGAGCTGTGATGACTTCATTGCACTTCAGCCTGGGTGTCAGAGTGAGACTCTATCTCTAAAATAAATAAATAAAATTAATTTATAAATATTTAGGTACAACATGAGCCCAATATGTTGAAGGAGCACAATTCATGAAATAAATATCAACACTGCTTTGTCTCTCAAAGTTCCTTTAAAATCCTTTATCTGTTAATAGTTGAAAATACTAAGAGATCCTACGTCATTTATGTTCATCTTTAATTAATGGAGAGTGCTTTCTCAATTAAAAAATATAATATTATCTCAGAACCACAAATATTATCTCAGAAGCAAGAAAGAGATATTCAGAAAATTATTATCCTTAAGTTATCTAACAAAATATGTGCAAGACCTGTACACTTTATGTTATAAAACAATGATGAAAGAAATAAAAAATGATCTAAAACATAAAGTACTAAGTATTTGTATAGATTGAATGACTCAATCCAGGTCAGATGTCGACTCTCCTAAAATTGAAGTACAGACCCAATATGGTCCCAATGGAAATTCTAGAAGAATTTTCATCTGTAGAAACAGACAAGCTGTTCATAAAATGTATTTGGAAAAGCAAAGGAACTCAACAATTTTGAAAAGATAAAAGAAAATAAAGATCAAAGTTGCAGAACTCATTCTTATTATAAATCTATAATAATCACGGCAGTGCAAATATGTGGATCAATGGAACAGAATAGAATCTAGAAATAGACCCATACCTGTATGGTTAATTAAATTTTTACCAAGATGCAAATGTAATTCAATGGAGAAAAGATAATATTTTTCACCAATGATGCTAAAACAATTGAACATTAGTAAAACAACAAAAACCAAACAATTGGTTATATAATTTTATAATCTAAATAAAAATTATTTCAAACTGGTCCATAAAATTAAATTTAAAACCTAAAACTGGAAATTTTCAGAAAATAATATAAAAGAAAATCTTCATAATACTGCATTAGAAAATTTTTTGGCTGTCCTATGAAATACACAATTACTAAAAATAAAAATGACAAACAGAAACTCCTCACAATTAAAAGCAAAACACATTGCACTTTGAAAGACCCTGTTAAGAAAATTAAAACCACTATAAAATGTGCAAGAAATATATGCTAATGGAGGTGTATCCAGAATATATAAAGAATTCTCAAAATTCAGTAATAAGAAAACATAAAGCTCAATTAAATTTTGGCTAATAACTTAAACAAATACTTTACAAATGAAAATATACAAGTGATGTATTAGCACTTAAAAGGATGCCCAACTTCATTGTTCATCAGGAAATTACAAGCTAAAGCCACAATGAGATATCACTATACACCTATTAGAAGAGCTAAAATTAAAAAGAAGAAGAAGAAGAAGAAGAAGAAGAAGAAGAAGAAGAAGAAGAAGAAGAAGAAGAAGAAGAAGAAGAAGAAGAAGGAGAAGAAGAAGAAGAAGAAATACAGGGGACGATACTAGCCCCTGACTGAAACCCTCATTTATTGCTGGTGGGAATGTATAATGCTGTAGCCACTCTGGAAAACATTTTGTCAATTCCTTACAAAGTTAACCATACGCTTACCATTTTGACCCAAGGAGACCACTTTCGAGTGATATGCAAGATATTAAAATCTACAGTAACACAAAATCTACACATGAATGTTTCTGACAAACTTATCTATAATTCAAAAATGCTGGAAACATCCAAAATGTTTTTTGGCTGGTGAATAAACAAACAGTGGTGCATTTGTACACTGTAACATCTCTTATTAATAAAAAGGAACAAACTCTCTAATTCTCTTAACAAAATATAAATATCTAATGCAGGATTCGAAGTGAAAAGGACAGACCCAAGAAGGCTACAGATTGTATAATTCCATGTGTACAATTTTGTGGAGAAAACAAAACTGCTAGGACTGGAAACAGACCAGAATTTTCCAGGAGCTGGAGGTGGGGATGATTTTCCTACACAGGGCTGGGAACAGTTTTGGAGGGTGTTGGGATTGTTCTATGTCTTCATTTAGGCAGTGGTTACACATCTATCTGTATCTGTCAAAACTCATAGAACGGTACACTAAACATAGTGAATTTTATTATAAGGGAACTTTACCACAAGAAAACTGATGTGAATATTATATATATATTATATATACATAAATATTATATATTATATATAAAATTTATATATATTAATATATATTATGAACTATATAATATATATTATATTATAAAAATATATATTATATATTTTTAAATATAAATGTATATTTATAAATATATATTATATATTATTATAAATATAATGTAATATATAATATATATTATATATTTTTATAATATATATTATATATTTTTATATATTATATATATTTATATAATATATTTTATATATATATGGTATTTTAATTACTTGAGGGACACTATATTAGTCTGTTTTCACGCTGATAATAAACACATACCAGAGACTGGGTAATTTATAAAGAAAAAGAGTTTTAATGAACTCACAGTTTCACTTGACTTGGGAGACCTTGCAATCGTGGCAGAAGGTGAAAGGATGTCTGACATCGTGGTGGGCAAGAAAGAGTGAGAACCAAGTGAATGGGGAAACTGCTCATAAGACCATCAGATCTTTTGAGACTTATTCACTACCAGGAGAAAAGTATGGGGGAAACACTCTCCATTATTCAATTATCTTGATTTATATTCCTCCCACAACATGTGGAAATTGTGAGAGCTACAGTTGAAGACGAGATTTGGGTGGGGACACAGATAAACCATATCAGAAGCAATGCTCTGACATTGAAGAAAGATATGGCACGGGTATTTGGCTCTGTAAAGGTGCAGGTATTTGCATACGTTAGGAAGAGTATCTTGAAGGAAACAAAATACTTCCACAAATTTCAGAGAAAATGTTTCAGTGAGCTCAGAGGAATTGAAGAAAATTTTGAAAGAGTATAGTCATATTTTCCCGGGTATATTAGGACCTCAACATAGGAATTGGGGAGACACAGTCAATCCACACAGGGGACTTCCTGCACAGCTGAAACCAACAAGTAGAAGGTTTGAGCTGAAAGCAGAAAGTTTGTGTGTGTGTGTGTGTGTGTGTGTGTACATATGGGGCGTGTGGTGGCATGTGTGTGGTGGCATGTGTATGGTGTGTATGTGTATCTGTGAGAGATGTATGAGGGGGTGTGTATTAGGTATGCACTTGCCACCTGTTTATGTGTATGCATGTATTCTGTGTGCTATGTGTATGTGTGTATCTGTACGCTGTGTGTCATCTGTGTACATGTATGTATTTAGGTTGTATGTGTTGTATGTATGTGTCTGTGTGGTGTGTGTCATCTACGTGGTTGTATGCATGTAGGGCATGTCTGTGTTATGTGTGTTATGTGTATCTAAATATGGTGTGTATGTGTGATCTGTGTGTGTATGTTTGCGTGTGTTGTGTGTGTCTGTGTGATGTATATCATCTATGTGAGTGTATGTATGTAGGGCATGTGTGTGTGATATGGGTAATGGGTATCTGTGTATGGTGTGTGTGTGTGATCTGTGTGCATGTATTTTGGGTGTGTGTATGGCATGTGTGTATGTGTCTGTGTGGTGTGTGTCATCTATGTGAATTTATATATGTAGTGCATGACTGTGTGATATGTGGCATGGGTATCTGTGTATGATGTGTGTGTGTCATCTGTGTGCATGTATGCCTGTAGGGTATGTTTGGATATGTGTTGTGTGTATGTGTCTATGTGGTGTGTGTCATCTGTGTGTGTGTATGTTTTGGGTTTGTGTGGCGTGTGTGTCTGTGTGGTATGTGTTGTCTGTGTGAGTTTACATTTGTAAGGCATGTCTGTGTGATGTGTATCATGATTATCTGTATATGATGTGTGTGTCTGAGTACATGCATGTATGTTGGGTATGCGTGGCATGTGTGTATGTGTCTGTAGTGTATGTCATCTGTGTGAGTTTACATATGTAGGCATGTCTGTGTGATATGTGTCATGACTGTTTATGGTTTGTGTGTGTCATCTCTGTGTGCATGTATGTCTGTAGGGTGTGTTGTGGGTGTCGTGTGTATGTGTCTGTGTGTTTTGTGTCATCTATGTGAGTGTATGTATGTAGGGCATGTCTGTGTGATGTGTGTCATGAACATCTGTGTATGGTATATGTGTCATCTGTGTGTGCGTGTATGTTTGTAGAGTGTGTATGATGTGTATCATGTGTATATGTATATGTGTGTGTCATCTGTGTACATGTTTGTATTTAGGGTGTGTGTGGCATGTGGTGTGCGTATCTGCAGTGTGTTTGGTGTGTGTATGCATATGTATGCAGGGTATACCTGCGTGGTGTGTGTCATGTGTGTGTGTGTGTGTGTGTGTGTGTGTGTGTATCATCTGTGTTTGTGTTTGTATTTAGGGTGTGGCATGTGGCATGTGTATCTGTGGTGTGTTTGGTGTATGAGGTGTGTGTCATCTGTGTATGTGTTTGTATTTACGATACATGTGGCATGTGTATCTGTGATGCGTTTGGTGTGTGTGGTGTGTGTATGCATATGTATGTAGGGTATATCTGTGTGGTATGTGTCATGTGTATAAATTATGCAATCACGTTTCTCTATTTGGGGTGTTTATAGTCTAGCTGAAGAAAGCTATTCAGATGGGAAAAAGTAACCAATAATAAAAATCAGCATAGGCCGGGCACTGTGGCCCATGCCTATAATCCCAACACTTTGGGAGGCCACGGCAGGTGGATCACCTGAGGTCAGAAGTTGGAGACCCGCCTGGAAAACACGGCAAAACCCCATCTCTACTAAAAAAAATACAAAAATTAGCTGGATACCTGTAATCCCAGCTACTTGGGAGGCTGAGACAGAAAAATTACTTGAACCCTGGAGGTGGAGCTTGTAGTGAGCCGAGATCATGCTACTGTACTCTAGCCTGGACAGCAGAGCCAGACTCCATCTCCAAAAAAAAAAAAAAAAAAAAAGAAAGAAATTCAAGCAATAAGGCAGTAAGTAGTACACCACTTTTCAACTTTTTTGATCAATGTCTACCAGATACAAGAATTTTTAATTTGCTGCCTTCAAAATGAGTTACAATTGGCAAAGTAACATCTTGATTTAGATTTTTTAATGGAAATCAATGACTGAACAAGTTCTACCCACTAAGTATAATTAAACATCTACTGCCAAATTCCAGTGTAGTAAGCACAGACAAGCAAAAGGAACCACGACTCCACGGGTGAGCTTGATCCCATCAGGCCTCCACAGAAGGAGCCATCTGGAGACGAGAGGCCAGCTGGGAGTCTGCAGAGCATTACCGTGGCGTGCTGGATGTCACCTTTTCAGCTACAATGGTTATCATTTGAAGAGCTAGTTTCTCTATCTTGAAGCTTTATACCTTTCAGATAACACTAAAGGAACAATTTTCCTAGACAAACTGGGTATAATTTGGGTAATCTCCACATGGCAGGCACCTGTACCTTCATTTGCATTTACACAATTCCTTTTTAATCTGGTAATTATGTAAATAGCAGACAAGATTTTTGACATCTCACTTTCTTATTCTGCTTTGGAAACTGACTAGACATTACATTGCAGGCAATTTGCTATTTTAATATGCACAAAAGATGAATTCATTTAAGCAAAAATAGAGTGAATCACTGCACTTCTGTTCCCCAAAATGCATCATGTATTTTTGTTCAATTGTGTAAGTCCACAGGATTTATAGAACTGGAGGAGTCCATTCAAAACTCCTGCTTGAGTACTGGACGTGTGTCATGGTGTCCCTTCCACACCCCTCCGCCAACCCTGACTCGCTGGACTTGCCCTGAGGCTCTATCTGAGCCACTGAAAAAAATACACACTGTCCTAGAAGCTAAGGCCACAATATAGGTGTTATGTATAACGTGCCCTAGTAATGCCACTTTTCTTATAATTATACAACCAGCAGTGCAACACTTACCACTAAACAGGCAAAAAAAAATAATGCATAGGAATGCGTATTTTTTAAACAAATTCCCTACAAACTAAATTATTTCTGGCATTGTATTTTACTAACTGCAAATTTCTCTAAGTTAATGATTCACCCTGATTCTCTATTTGTAAAATAGAGATAACAGAACCAAATTTAGGAGAATTAGAGTAAAATGGGATGACAGTGGTGAGATAACATACCAGGCACCTGTCATATGTTAACACTAGTGTTTGACAAATGGTAACTGCCTTCTTTTCCTGATTTCTCCTCGTAAAGACTCTCAACCCTAAGCCTGCCCAGCAGTAGCCAGAGGACTGGTGTCTCCTGGGTGAGGCACACAGTCCTACCACTGCCCCAGGACCATAGCCACGGGCAGTGTGTGGGTACAGTACATGCCACACAGTCAGAGTCGCTCTGACCAGGCACCCCTGAGTGTGTCTGACACTAGGAGATGCTCTGAATATTGAATTACTGGTCATGCAGGATTTATAGGTAGTCAGCATCTCTTTATCCTGAAAGCCTGAATTTACAAACAGGCTAAAAATGAGTGCCTTTCATCAGCTTTAATTTTCTAATGCAGTGACCCATCCTAGCACTGTGTAATAGCAGGTCCCAGAGTGACAATTAAAATAAATCACCCTACAGAATATGCCATTAAAAGAATTCATGCCTCATCAGTAACCGAATTGTCTTATGTAAGACATCCCGAGGAAATATTTGTAACTTTAGCATCAGTTCCCCAAAGCACATGTTGATTAATATTCTGCCCTTGTTGTTGATTTCTCCGAAATTGAAACATGGTTCAAATGTTATTTTCTGGGTGGTCGTCTAATTTTGTTTCAATGGGGAACACCAGTGGCTAATCATGAACCAATAGTTATTGATCCACAATAGATTACTTTCCCACAGAGCCCATGGAAAACATAAGCCTCTGCGCATTCCTTCCTTTTTAAGAAAAACTCTTGAATGACAGATTATTTTTTCTCTCTAAATAAAGACGACATAGGTCTTTAGAAGGAACAATGTTGAAACATTAAATCTATTCCTCTTTTACTCTTCTAAAAAAGTATACTCTAAGTAATGAAGAAATAGTAAACCCAAAATAAAATTCTAAACTTCCAAACCATCTGAATAGGGACTCCCTCTAGGCCAAGGGAACCCCAAAGAAGTTTGAAAAACTGAATTCCTGGCCAGACAGGGAAGCGGGTTTAACACACACCATTACATCCCTCTTTTTGGAGTGTAGGTACAATTGATCAGCATTAACATTGAAACAGAGATCACAAAACAGACTCTGGCAATAAGATGCCACATTTCAAACTGACACTGGTCCAACATCATATGACAAATAGCAGACCCTCAGAGAAATTAAAATAATTTAACCCAAAATATGTATCTTTGACATATTTTGAAATGGCCCTGCAAAATAATCTGATATGATTTGACAGTGTCTCCATCCAAATCTCAGCTTGAATTGTATCTCCCCAAATTCTCACGCGTTGTGGGAGGGACCCAGGGGGAGATACTTGAATCATGGGGGCTGGTCTTTCCCAGGCTATTCTCGTGATAGTGAATAAGTCTCACGAGATCTGATGGGCTTATCAGGGGTCTCCATTTTTGCTTCTTTCTCATTTTCTCTTGCTGCCATCATGTAAGAAATATCTTTCACCTCCCACCATGATTTTGAGGCCTCCCTAGCCATGTGGAACTGTAAATCCAATTAAACCTCATTTTATTTCCAATCTTGGATGTGTCTTTATCAGCAGCATGGAAACGGACTAATACACCATCTTTTGTGGAAGAAATTGGCATCTGTAGAGCATCTCCATTAATATAGTCAGGGCTTTTCTCAGTTAGGAAAGCTTAACTATGAGCCTGACATCTTTTAAGGTCCACCTGAAAGGAAAGCAGGCATTTACCATCTGCCCTCTCTGAAAGCTGCTGTCAACGAGGCTTCATCTACATCACAAGAACCTTGGGGTCCACAAACCCCCTTATTGTAACTCAAGCATTTTTTTTTTCTACTGACTTCAAGTCTTTAAACAAAGCTTAACTCTTTCAACTAATTACCAATTAGAAAACCTTTTAACCCACCTAGGAACAATAATGCCCCCCCCTTTTTAAGACATCCTACATCTTTAGGCTGGATTCATGTACATTTTTTATGTATTGGTTTATGATTTCACCTACAATTCTTACCTCCCTGAAATGCATAAAGCCCACCTGTAATCTGACCACCTGGAGCACACTTTCTCAGGACCTCTTGAGATTGTACCCTGGGCCATGGTCACTGATATTGGCTCAAAATGAACCTCTTTAAATATTTTCCAGAGGGGTTTTGTTTGTTTTTGTGTCCACAGAATATATGGGGAGAACTCAGGTATAGGTTAACAAAAGCCACATAGTTCCTTTTATCAAAAACTTCCCACTCTTTACCATTCAAAGAAAACTCGAGGGTTGGGTAGACATCCAGGTCACACAGGACAATTGTATTCCATTTCTGTCACCACAGGGTAAGAACAGGCCATGTCACCATCTACTGGTGAGTTACTCAGCTCCTATGGGCTAAGACAAACAAGAATAACACCTAGAGAAGGAGAAACTCTATAGTAGCATATTTAGGTAAACTTTTCATTTTGGTAAATTCAACCAGAGGCCGTGGAATGGCACTTTTCATTTTGGGAAACTGAAGTCCTCAGACACTTCCTTGGCATCTACTATTTGGAAAGAGTCGTCAAGTCCCCAGACACCATCTTTGGCATCTATTATTTAGAAAGAGTCTTGTCCTTTGACACTTGTAGGCAGTGCCTCTACTTACCACTAAGGAAAGATGTATTCTATGTTTGAAATCTCCACAGTATTTACTTTCCTAAGCTTTAATTTTCCATCCTGCTATTTTAAAGGTAAAATACCTGCTAACAACCTGAAACTGCAGTGGTAGAAATTGCTGGATTGCACATAGAGCAGAGCCAGCCTTCAGGAAGAGAAGAATTAATATGGTTAGATCCACTTCTTCTGAACAAGTGTTTAATGTTAACACTTTTCTAGCCCCTTCCCTGACTCATCCCTGAAAGCCTTTGAATGTGAAATGCTTGACCTTTTAAAGGGCCCTTAATTTTCCTATTTGTTTTCTATAGATTTTTACAACATGCAACCCTCTCTCCTACCATCACTCCCCACTCAGAGCTGAATAATCACTTAGAGAAACCATACTTTAAGAGAACGAGGTATTTGGAAAATTCTGGTATTGAAAGGAAGAGGGAGAAGCAAGAGGAAGACATAGTTCCATTACTCCAGTATGGAAACCTAAAGACCTTTGATTGGATCTATTAAATAAAGTTTACCCTAAAGCTGCCTCATTATGTATTTTAAGTTCAGCCTAAAGTCTCTCCATACATGGTGAACTGTCACCTGGCTGGATGTGTAAACAGACTATCACTTACTCTTGTACCCGTCATTGAGTTTTGGTGAGTCTAAGGCAACCAACTGTTCAAACCACGCATAAATAAGACAAAGCACTGAGCTGTAACCAATCTGGCCATTTCTGTACCTCACTTTTTGTTTTCTGTCCATAAATCTTTTACTACATGGCTGAACCTATTCTAGTTCAGGGGCCACCTGATATGCAAACAATTATTTGCTCAATTAAACTCTGTTAAATTTAATTGGTCTAAAATTTTTCTTTTCTCAGATCATAGTTAACTCCTGGGATACGCAAAGGACACCTTGGAAAGTCATAGTCAACATCTGGATCTCTGTGTTCTTTTCTGCAAAATGAGGAGGCTGATTAAATGCCATAGAAGACCCCTTTAAGGCTCTAACAGTTTATATTTGAGGATATTTCAAACAATGCACTAGATCCATGATGGGGCAGAAGGTGGAGGGTAGGAAAGAATTGAGAGACAGTCTCCGTGTTCTACAAGAGAGGAAAAAGACCCCCAGCTGCTCTGCTCCCAAGATTGTAAGCTGCTGGACCAGGATCTTCGAGAGCCTGGAGTGCCCACAACATCAGCGGCCCATTGGTGGCTATGATCAACACTGAGCAGCTAACTCTTATTGGGTAATTGCTATGTGACCGGCATTTTTCTGAAAACAGCCTTACAGGGTCACATATATTGCCTATTTAACAGATGAGGAAATTAAGGAAGATAGAGTAATTCAAGTTCTTAAATTTCTACCACTTTTAAGTGGCAAAGCCTGGAGCACGGGTTTGTCTGACTATACAATGGTGTCCAGTAAAGACATTGATTACTGGTGCTTATATTAATATCAGGTCTCTCCATGAACTTCTCAGCACTTTTCCTGGGATCTTAGATCCCTTTCGGCTTGGATATTCTGAAAGTGCATTCAAGTTATTGTCAAAATGTGAAAATCTTCATTCAGTTCAAACCCATGCACTTCCCAGTCTCTCA
Source organism: Cebus imitator (assembly GCF_001604975.1). Taxonomy (NCBI): domain Eukaryota; kingdom Metazoa; phylum Chordata; class Mammalia; order Primates; family Cebidae; genus Cebus; species Cebus imitator. The sequence continues at coordinate 2,046,150 of NW_016107454.1, forward strand.
GGCTCCATATGCTCTCTCATCCTGCAAGCAACTCCTTCTTGACTGGGCTGTTAGGAGGGAAAACAATGTATCCAAATAGAAATCTTACCTGGGGGGAGAAGATAAGGTACAACCTCCTCTCCTAGAGGTTCTGCATTTCAAAGCATTCCATCTTTTTTCACTACTCAGGAGAGAGGAGGTTTTCACTACTTGGTAATGATGTGTCATTGACCTCAGGCAATTATTGGCAAAACAAGGCCTTGAGCTATTTCTCTCAAAGTGTTTGGGTGAAAAACAGCAAAGGAGTCCTGTGAGGATGTTAAGATGGTTTATTATGTGGTTTGCTTCAGGTCACAAAGTCACTAAACTGCAGAGCTAGCTGTGGAATGCTGAGGCCCCGGGCGCTCCCTGAGCAACAGGCCTGGATCAGACTCCTAACTCCTTCCTGCCTAGGTGTCCCCCTCTCCCTCACAGACCCTGTCAAACAGCACCAGCCCTAGGCCTGAGTAACCTTTGCAAAACCCAGCTAACTCTGAACTCTCACTTGATGCTTTGCTTAAGGATGGAGAAAAAACAGGTGCAACCACTTGTCTATCAACTGAGTGAAAACCAGACAAGGAACACCAGATAGATAATGGGGAAAAAACAATATCTAACCATTTCATTAAAATAGGTCTTCCTCTCTTTAGTGCACTTACTTTGTAAAACTTAGAAAATACATGCAGGCAGCCGGGCGCGGTGGCTCACGCCTGTAATCCCAGCACTTTGGGAGGCCAAGGCTGGTGGATCATGAGGTCAAGAGATCGAGACCATCCTGGCCAACATGTTGAAACCCCATCTCTACTAAAAATAAAAAAAAATAAAATAAATAAAAAAATAAAAATTAGCTGGGCGTGGTGGCGCGCGCCTGTAGTCCCAGCTACTCAGGAGGTTGAGGCAGGAGAATTGCTTGAACCAGGGAGGCGGAGGTTGCTGTGAGCCGAGGTCACGCCACTGCACTCCAGCCTGGCACCTGGCGACGGAGTTAGACCCTAAAAAAAAAAAAAAAAAAAAGAAATGAAAAGAAAACAAATACAGGCAAAAGGAAATGTGTTCAATGAACTCAGTTGATTCATGGAATGCAGGGATGTGCTGCAAAGAAGCCTGAAGCTAGGTTTCACTCAGCCACTGCCACTTAACTCAGTCTCCTAATAATCGTCAGAAGGGAGATTTTCATCCCTCCTGGAATATTCACTCCAGGCTCCATGTTCTTGGAATATCATACAGCTCCACAGACCCGGAAACCACACCTCCATCCATGAGCGTGATGAGCTGTGCTATTGCTGAAGCTCAGGCTTTAACATTGTCTGTAGATCTCTGTGTGCTCTGCCAATAAGGAAACTCTCCATCTGGCATTGTCAGCTGGTGCCTGGTTATCTCAGTCCATGTGCCTACTGTGAAGACCTGGAGGTGGGGGAGGGGCCCCTCTTGCTTCCATCAAAGCCCCATTCCCCTCACCAGGGGGACTGCACCATGGGCTCCCACTGGGCATGCGAGGCTTCCTGGAAATCACCCTGTTTCCTAAGGTGAACCAGCTCAAGAGAAGTCTCAACTAGAAAATGAAAATGTAATAAGCCTCTTCCAGAATACCAGGTTAAATGCTCTCAGTCTTAAGGCGGGTACATTTTGCCATGGGACAACAGAGCTCGTTAAATAGCTTTTCTGATTCAGTATGACCAAAAAATACTACCAAAAAAACCATGCACTTAGAACATGAATCCACGCAATGTGGCACTCTGCTGTGTTCTGTTCACACAGTGAAACTAGGACAAGTGTGAGGCATCCTCTGCAAACATTGGCCCTTGACAGGGAATCACAACACAGGGAACTTCTCGTGACTTTGCCCTGACTAGCAGCAACACTGTTCTCTATTTTCACACCCATGCTTCAAGGACTGGCAAGCCCTTGAAGCCCAATACCCCAAATCTTAATTCAGGAAGTGGTTCCTTCCACAAACTCTCTGTGCAACAGGGGCAGCAGGGTGAGATATCCAAACATGGGTAAATAGAGAAGCTTCAGCAAATCTAAGAAGACAAAGCCTGGAGAGTGTCTTGATGAAAACATATCACTGAAGCTCCTGACCTATCTGCACATGTCATAATTTATTCAGAATAAACGATGGGAACAGAACTCAGGAATGAGCAAGGGGGTGCCTGGGTACCGATTAGCACATAGACTCAGATCTCAAACATTTCCCTAAGGAACAACATCTTGTTTCATGAGTGTTGAACAAGTTGAGGGATGATTGGAATGACAGAATTTACAAAGAGCAAACTAAATGGGGAACTAACATATTCAAAACACCCCAGCTGTAGAAGAGAAATAAACTGTAATCAGTTTTAATTGAAGATCTAAAATCTAGTTGCTGTGGGCACCTTCAGGGAACTGGTCTCAGCCAGTTGGGGTCAAGGGGTCACCCTTTGCCCAGTTTCAGTGAGTGACAGCTTTTCCCTAAACACCTGAGGAATGGGAAATGGGAGGCAGGAGTGGGTTTTAGGACACAGGAACCTATTGTTACAGGACTTTTTCTTAGTTCATCTGTAGACGGGGTTCTTGTCCATGGCCATGAAAGTTTAGGCTTGCAGACTGTTTGAAGGGTGAATAAAGCAGGATTTCATTGAGTGAAAAGGAAAAAAAGGTGGAAACAGGGACTGTCCGCAAGGCCAGAGTCCCCGTTAGTGCTTCCCGCCTAGCTGCTTGAGTACCAAATTCCACACAGGGAGAGGAGGGGCCAAGTTCCTCCAGGGGCAAAAGGCGCAAACTTCTGCGGCCCCACCCCATTCCGCATTCCCAGTGTGCAGTAGGCCGGTCGAAGGTTTTCTAGGGGGGCCCTTCGTACCTGGATGTCTCACTGTGGCAGTAGCTCTTCCTTCTGCTGGCTCTTAAACTCACTCGGGAAATTTCTCCAGAACACCCCGCCAGGACTCCACACCCAGAGATCTAATGTGGACCTGGAATGAGAGTGGGGACCAGATATTAGCATTATTTTTAAAGTTGCCCCAGTGATTCTAACCTATGATTACAAAAGGATGACTAAGCCCCTTGGTTTGAACCAACTAGAAGGACTGTGGTAACTGAGTTTTGAATTGCCCTCCTAGGGTAAACACTGAAATATGGGCTTATTCTGTTCTCTCAACAAATACCTGGAGAAAATATTGCTGCAGGCCATTCTGGATGCTTGGTGTATATTACAAAAAAGAGAAAACCCTAGCCTCATTAAGCTCAGCTTCCAATAGGAGAATTCAGACAAGAAGCAGAATGCATGGTGCGCAGAAGTGTCAAGCAACATACCCTATTTAAAAAAAATCAATACAGTGATGGGAGTTGAGATTGCAGGAAAAGTGAGAAGCATAATTTGTTATCAAAATAAATGGTCATATTAGCCCTCACTAAAAATATATATTTGAGAAAGTTTTTGAGGGCAACAAGGAGAAGAAAAGAGTGTTCTAGGTCCAGGGAACAGCTAGTAGAAATGCCCAATATTGGATTTGACAGATATACTCACAAAATGAAGAGATGGTCAAGGCCAGGTGCAGTGGCTCATGCCTGTAATCCCAGTACTTGGGGAGGCTGAGGTGGGTGAATCACAGGAGGTCAGGAGTTCAAGATCAGCCTGGCCGACATGGCGAAATCTCATCTCTACTAAAAATACAAAAATTAGCTGGGTGTAGTGGTGGGTGCCTGTAATCTCAGCTACTTGGGAGGCTGAGGCATGAAAACTGCTTGAACCTGGGAGGCAGAGGTTGCAGTAAGCCAAGATTACACCACTGCTCTTCAGCCTGGGTGACAGAGCAAGACTTTGTCTAAAAAAAAAAAAAAAAAAAAAATCCAGATATGGCCACTGAAGGTTGGGCAAGATGAATGAGGTAGAAGGCTGTAGGTGGAGGCTGCAAATGTTAGTGAGGCAGCACCCTTAGGTGCCTTGCCAGTGCTAGGATCTTGGCTTTCACTTTGAATGAAACAGGGAGCCAGGAAAGAGTCTTGAGACATGGAAAGGAAGCACAGTCTGATTTGTATCTTACAAAAAAATTTGGCTGTATGTTGAATCTAAAGTAGAGAGGACTGATGTGGAGGCAGGAAGGTCGGCTAGTAGGTGATTGTTGTTCTCTGGGCCAAAGCAGGATGCTGGCCTGAATCATTGTCTCAGTAGCACTTAAAAAGCAGGCAGCAATCTGTCTTCAGAGATTAACATGGAAAGGCAGGGAGGAGGTAAAAATGATTCTAAGTTGGTTTCATATATATATATGTATATATATGTATATATATATACATA
>NW_016107454.1:2050556-2083190 GCF_001604975.1 Cebus imitator
ATATATATATATATATATATATATATATATATATATATCAAATCCAACTAGAAGGATTACATTATCTTCAACAGAAAGGGAAGGTTGCAAGTGAAATGTGAAATGAGTTTGTTCTGGGGGGAAAATCATGGATTCAGTTTATGTCATGTTAAGTTTAAGATGTTTATGAGACAAGTGAGATGCCAGGTACAGAGTTGTATGTATTGAGGCAAGTTCAGAAAGGAAGGCTAGACTGCAGATACAAGTGTGCAAGTTAGAGGCATAAAGATAGAACTTAAAGGTATGAGAGTAGATGAGACTATCAAACATGTGTGCAGAGAAGAGGACCAAGGGCCCCAGAGTACCGAGGACTCCAGCAGTAGGAGAATAGGAAGCAAAGACAGAATCAGCAAAGGTTACTGAGAAAAGGTGGTCAAGGTCAGGAGAAAAATTCTGTGTCCAGCTGTTGCAGTAGGTTGAAAAAAGTGAAGATGAGGAGGAGGTTTGACTAAAGGTGCCAGGTACAGCTAGCAGTTTCCATGAAATGAGATCTGACAGTGGCTCAGTGAATTTAGCCATGTAGTGATCTTTGGTTACTCAAGAGAAAATTTATTCTGCAGTTAAAAAAACTCATCTAAGCATAGTTAAGACAGAATGAGAGGAATGGACATCACAAACACAGGTAATGCTGGTGATTTCCGCTGATAATGAGAACAAATAGAATGCAGGGAAAGTGAGGTTAAGAAAAAAAGTTTTGACAGAAGGAAGTATTACATGATGTTTTTAAGCCATTGAAAATAAACCATTATTAATAAAAAACACTGATATTGCAGGAGAAAGCAGAAGAATTGTTACGGTGATGATTTTGCATAAGCGGGAGTGGATGGGATTTGGTGTGCAGTTGCAGAATCTGGTTTTAGATAAGAGCATAGACGTTCATCTGTGGTAACACACAGGAAGGCAGAATATGTCGATAGAGACGTTCGTAAGTTGATGTGAGAGGAGCATGAAGAAATTCCCTTCTGACTGCTTCAGTTTTCTCGGTAAGGAAGACATCAGGTTGAGAATAAGAAGTAGAGAGGGGGTGCTAAAGGTTTGAGGAGAAAGGAGGCAGTGAGAAGTCATAGTCTAGGACAGTGGAAAGTTGTCTGACCCAGCAATGTGAAGTGGTGTGGGTATGCATCACTGCTTAGCAGCACGAAGGCCCGTGATCACGAACCTCACCTCAGAACAGGTCACTGCACTTGCTTATTTTCCCCCAACATGTTCAGCTACAAAAATATAGAAATCTGATCAGCAGAAGGTTGGATTCAACCAGGGTTGTAGTTTTGCCACGAAAGTAAGTTGAGGAGAAGAGCAAAGGAGTCAGGAGTGTTTGCAAGAGGTTTGTATTGATTAACCACAGAATGTAGGCTGGGTAAAGAGGGAAGCACAAATATCAAGAGGGTGAAGGGTAGTGACAAGTTGTAAGATCAATATACAGATAATCCCAGTGAGGGTAAAGCTTTGTTAGGGATATAAAAGAGAGAGCTGGGTAAATAGGAAGGATTTATTGAGTCTATGTCTGTGAGAACAAATAACCAAGGTGGCTCCAAGAACAAGCTCTTTCAGAAACAGGAGTTCTGGAAATCTGAAGGCCCAGATGTTAAAAGGTTCACCTAAAAACATATTAAAATTTGTGAGGAATTAAGTCCATGTAAAACTTGATAGAATCGTCCACGAGCTAAAACTGTCTTAAAATATAGGGCAATAACCCAGTAATTGGAAGAAAAGGGCAATGTGACAACATGAGATTCAGAGCTGGGGATTTTCAGAGAGGAGAAGGAAACAGTGGCCAGAAAAGGAAACGAGGGAACAGTTACTAGGTGTTCTACCTCCCTCTAAGCTCAGTAGTAATGAGAATTGCAGGCAGAACATAACCACCCCTTGAGAGATCTGCAGGGGAGGCACTTTGCTCACGTGGGAAGAACAAGAGCGTGCATCACAGTCTATGTGGATGTTGGGACCTAGCTTAGTTTCCTGTGGCTGCCTATCCAGACTCAACAAACTGAGTTGCTTTAAACAATGCAAATGGTGCTCATTTCCACAGCATGAAGACTAAAATTGGAATGATGCAAAGAAGACTACCATGGCCCCTGCACAGGATGGCACGCAGGTTCATGAGGCATCCCCATTTTAAAAGGCTGCAAATGTATCCTTGCAGTTCTGGAGGCAAGAACTCTGAGATCAGGGTGTAGGTAGGGTCGTGTGCTCTCTGAAGGCTGTAGAGGTAGATCATTGCTCATTTCTCTCCTGGCTTCTGGAGGTTTCCAGTTTCTCGCTGTCCTGGACTTGAAAATGCATCTCTCCAGTCTTTGCCTCTGTCATCACAAGATGTTTTTCCTGGGTTGCTTCTCCTTCTCTAATAAGAACGCCAGTCATATTGAACTTAAGACCCATCGTACTTCATTATGAACTCACCTTATCTTGATTATATCTGCAAAGATGCTATTTCAAAATAAGGCTAATTCACAGGTACTGGGGCTAGGACTTGAATGTATCTTCTTTTGGGGAGTACAGTTCACCCTACAATGGTATTAGGAGTGAATTGCAAGCCCAGCAGGATCAGTCTCGCAGTGAATACACAAAATCTTCCCAACTGTTTATTTCTTGTGTTACTGGTTCCAAGGTATCCATTTCTTCTGGGACTCTCTCATTCAACATATTAGCCTCTCAGTGCTGAGAGCTGACAGTGGCTTAGAGAAAAGAAGCGTAAGTTGCTGCCCCTACGGACTCTGGCCAGGAGGTCTCATTCTTTCTCCTGGACTCTGAGTGAGACCTGCTGCCTCTGGGACCCTCTGTCACTGGAACCTCTCTCTTTCCTCCCTCACTGGGTATTTTCTATATTACACACATTTTGTAACTCAGCTTGTGTATTAGTCTATTTTCATACTGCTATAAGAAACTGCCCACGAATGGGTAAATTATAAAGGAAAGAGGTTTAATTGATTCACAGTTCTGCATGGCTAGGGAGGCCTCAGGAAACTTACAATCATGGTGGAAGGAAAAGGGAAAGTGAGCACCTTCTTTACAAAGTATCAGGAAGAAGTGCTCAGTGAAGAGAGAAGAGCCCCATATAAAACCATCAGATCTTGTGAGAACTCACTCACTATCACAAGAACAGCATGGGGAGCCACCTCCGTGATTCAATTACCTCCACCTGGTCTCTCCATTGACATGTGGAGATGATGGGAATTACAACTCATGATGAGATTTGGGTGGGGACATAAATACTAACCATATTACCGTGTAATTGACAAGGTGACCTTGTGAATGATATCTGCTTATTGGACACTTTTCTACATACTAAGGATAAAAGACAATCAAAGCCGTGCCCTGGAGGTCCTTATGATCCAGTAGCAAACACATAGCTTTTCTTACTTTTTTCCTCTTTTCTGGTTAGCTTCTCAATTCTGGGGAGGCAGACCCTTTTATTATACCTGAATTCCACCCACTCAACCACATAGTGCCATAGTGAATAAATATTTATTTTTAAATACTTATGATTATTTTAGAGTTATGGGCTGTGACCTGAAATCAATGAGTGGTCTGGTGTCTTGTCAGTCACACTAGTCTCAACTTGTACCCAAATACGTGGGAACTGAGACTTCATTTCTATATTGAATGCAGATTCCTGGTTGACTGGCAAACAACAGCTTTTAGTCACAGCAGATAAGGAACTGAAAAAAGTTTTTTTTTTTTTTTAGACCTGATAGATCTATACTTCAACATCCTAAGGAAAAGATTATACTTCCTGCATTGATTTTCTGTGACTATTGTAAGAATTAATACAAACATGGTGGTTGAAAACAACAGAAATTTATTCCCTCACAATTCTCACACCGATTTGTATTTTTTATTTCTCATTAGATTCTAAACCCTAAAGATATTCACACTAGTATTAGATCTACTTATCTATAGCCAGAGACAGCTTCTATCACAGTGTCCTTAACAGCCAAGGTTATTAAAATATTTTTTCTCCAGGAAGATCCAACAGGAAAAAGCAAAGAAACATCTCTGATTAGGCTCCAACTATACCCCAGCCTCCATCAAATAGACTGGATAGGCATAACGGAAACAGAACATATGGTTTCCAAACAAGGAAAATCCTATGAGGGAGAGGAGGAGGAGAGAGGAGTTTCACAATTCTCTAGAAAACAGTTAACACATGCAATAATACAAACATTATGCAGCCATTGAACTTAAGTAGAAAATTAATGACATGGGATGTTGCACATGATACTTTTAAAAGGAAGGAGGTAAATTTATGTATATGTTATAATCACTTTGGAGGGAAAATAGCATATATTATATGAATAAAAGTAGGAAAGAAACATGGAAGGAGTATGCATCACCAGGTAATAAAAATCATTGTGTTTAAAGATCATAAGAAGTATTTTCAGTGCTTAGTTTTATAATTATTTGAATAGTCTAAATTCTTTAAAAAGAGCATTTATTATTCATATTCTTAGAAATAAAAACTTTAAATATCATTTTAAGAAAAAATGATATAACCAGCAACATATAATGGAATAAGAAAAGCAATGAGGAAGATAAATTGTAATTGATCTTCTTTTAATGAATTTTAGGATTTGACCACTACATAAATTAATTCACAAAATTTACTTGTCTGACTAAATTCAGAACAAAGAATGAATGAATAAAATATCATAAATATTTGGTAATTTGAAAGTAAGAAACACTTATGTTTTAATTTTTAGTGCTGAATAATTTGTAAGAAACAAAATAAAACATGCTATGTGAATTAATATGAAAGTTGAAACATGCAAGTATTAGAGCAGGCCTTGAATGACAGCTATGTATCCTAGACGTTTTTTAAATCTAGTTCAGGTGTAGGTACATTGCAGAAATGCAAGAAATATTTATTGAATAAATGAGTAAAAAGAATAGATGTTTTGGCTGATGAAAATCCATTTTCAATAATTATTCTTAGAAAGGGGAGTGTCTTATATAACAACTAACCAATCCAGGAAAACTGTCAGCAAGATCCTGCCTATGCCCCTATTTTTGAATAAAATGCAATAAAAGTAACCTTCATCTGATGTCCCCCACACCCCTTATTCTCAGCTGAGTATGGTGTCTCCTCCTGGGCTCCTGGGGGATTTTTATCCACACTAGGGAGCAATATGGTTTTGAGAAAGCCTGGAATCTGGCTTTCACTCCAGTGTTACTAACAGTTGTTTCTGGATTGTGGTGGTAAGGAAGCTTTATAAATCAGCTTATGTTCTTTATGCTAAGGCTCAGAGAAACACATATGCCATGGAGAGTTTTAATCACAGGAGAGATCCAATTACTCACTAAGTGCAAAGGGGCAACTGCATTTGGAGTCCTCTCTTTGATCATCCAGAAATATGATTGTGAGAAAATGGTCAATGCTCAATGAAATTTTGAATTAGTTGTATAGTTGTTTTAAAATTAAAGCCCCTCTTTTCCCTTTTTTTAAAATAAGATTGAATTATTACTAGTACAGGTATTTAAATCACAAAATGTTCTTGGTGCTTGTGATGGTTAATACTGAGTGTCTACTTTATTGGATTGAAGAATGCAAAGATCCTGGATGTGTCTGTGAGAGTGTTGTCAAAGGAGATTAACGTTTCAGTCAGTGAGCTGGGAAAGGCAGATCCACCCTTAACTTGGGTGGATGCTAATCAGCTGCCAGCACAGATAGAATATAAAGCAGACAGAAAAATGTGGAAAGACCAGACTGGCCTAGGCTCCCAGCCTACATCTTTCTCCTGTGCTGGATGCTTCCTGCCCTTGAACATTGGACTCCAAGTTCTTCAGTTTGGGGCTTGGACTGGCTCTCCTTGCTCCTCAGGAGGCCTGTTGTGGTACCTTGTGATCATGTGAGTTACTGCTTAATTACATATATAATTACTCTCATATATATAACTACTTAATTATACATGTAATATATATTATTACTCTGACAAATACAGTTCTCAAAATGCTAGCCATTTACAATTCTACTTCAGTAATCTACCTCTGTCCATCACTTAAATCTTGGTTTGCTTGCTTTGTAACCATAGCTTCTTTGCTCTCCAGTCTTTATTTAAAATTAAGTGACCCTATCAACTCCTGGAGCTTTAACTACCAGTTTTTTGCAAAATAACACACTAAATCTCTCCATTCCAGATTTCTCCTAACTTCCAGATTTGCTGTATCCCACATACACTGCGTCCAAAGTGAATCCATTTCCACTTCTTAATCCTTTAATTCCCTTTCCTGAATAAGGTGAAAAAGCACCCATCTTAGAGAACGACGCTATTGCCCACTCAATTCCCCCGAAAGAAACATGTAATCAGCCTAGACTTTTCTCATTCATATTCCTCTCTACCCATGTTTATATTAACAAGCATTAAAAAATGTGAAATAAGAGCTCTCTTCAAGCCCTTTTCTGCTTTATCTCCACTGCTACCTTATTTCAGGTCCACCCATATGTGAAGTTAGGGTACAGTTCTTATCTCCAGTTTATTTCTTCTGGGTTCCCAGTGCATTTCAATGGAATCCCTTAAATTATTATCACATGTCCATTCTTCAGTCAGTAAATGGGTTGCCCAGCCTATCTTTCAAGTCTGGTTTCTTATCCACATCTGAATTTCTTTGGGAGTCAGTTTCCTCCATTGTAAGCATGCATTTATGTCTTACTTGTGATCTTACCTCTCTGTATGAAGGATACCTGTGATCTTATATAGTCATTGATTTAATTGGTCTTGGGTGGACCAGGTATTGTAGGTTTTTCAACTCAAAAGATGGTTCCAATGCACAGCCAGTGTTTTTAGCTCATTCAGTAAAATACAGCAATTGCTGTGGGTTGGGTTCCATATTGGTCAAGGTTCTCTAGAGGGGCAGAACTAATAGAATAAATCTATACAAAAAGGGGAGTTTATTAAAGAGTACTGACACATGAACACAAGATGAGGTCCCACCATAGGCTGTCTGCAAGCTGAGGAACGAGGAAGCCAGTGTGAGTCCCAAAACTGAAGAACTTGGAGTCCAATGTTTGAGGCCAGAAAGCATCTAGCATGGGAGACAGATGGAGTCCAGAAGATTAACCCACTCTAGTCTTTCCACATTCTTTGGCCTGATTTTATTTTGGCTGCAGTGGCAGCTGATTAGATAGTTGCTCACTCAAATTGGAGGTGGGTCTGCCTTTCCCAGCCCACTGACTCACAAGTTAGTGTCCTTTGGCAAAACCTTCACAGACACATCCAGAATATTTTGCATCCTTCAGTCCAATCAAGTTGACGCTCAATATTAACCATCGCAGGCCTTTAACTCAAATATCTATCTATATCCTTTCCTTCAACTCTTTTGTCCTTCTCATCCTTGGTAGGTTTTCACTTTGGGGTGGGAGAAGTTTTGTAAACTGATCCTAGACTTCATCAGCATCAGATGCCACCTTCTTTGGTTTCCTGAATGTCCTCCAAACACCTCTGTCTCCGCAATCAGTCAACCAATCCAGCTAGTAAGCAAGGAAGCCATCAGAATTGAGGTCCTGTGACCCCACACGTACCCAACAAACACATCTCTGGTAGACGAGGAGTTCTCTCTTCTTTTGAAAGTGGGAAAGCCTCCTTTACATTGATGCTTTCTCAGATAACATTCAGAATTAATCTGAACGGATTTTTGATGATCTATGTGAACAGCTGTTCAATGACTGAAAGTGACTCTAACCTTGAAAGCCAGAAATGAGGATGGGATCTGAAAGCACTGAGTAGTATTTTCTAGAAGAATAGTTAAGTCAGGGCTTAAAACATATATTAAGAGATTTATGAAAACAGTAATAACAACACAAAAAATGATAGTTTGCTGGCAGTCTAAGATCAAAACCTACTGATAGAGTTTAATACCAACTCCTGAAGGGGTCCTTTGATGTCTTCTGAGTGCTCACAATATCTAACTAATCAACAATATGGTCTAAAGTCATGTTTGTTTTTCATGGTGCTTGTCACTCTTTGCACTAATGTTAATTATTTGATGTATATTTGTATAATGTCTTTCTCATCTGGCAGATTTGCCTGCCTGGGCCTGTTTTGTTCTTCCCTGTGTGCCAGATTCTAGGAGAAGATTCTGGTTGAACCCAGGAGGAGACCCTTGCATGTGTGTTTAAAAAGACAAGATGGCACCACAGAACCATATTTTCCTCCACCCTTAAACAACAGCTAGCTTTTTTGAGAAAAATAAAAAATATTAAAAAAATACAAGTAAAGTCTGAATTAGGCCATTCTTGCATTGCTATAAAGAAATACCTAAAACTAGGCAAGTCTTAAAGAAAATAGTTTTCATTGGCTCACAGTTCTGCAGGTTGTACAGGAAGCATAAAAGCATCTGCATAGCTTCTGGGGAGGCTTCAGGAAACTTACAATCATGGCAGAAGGCAAAGCAAGAACAGGCATATCACATGGCAAAAGCAGGAGCATAACAGTCAGGGGGAAGTGCTACATAGATTTAAACATCCCGATCTAACAGGAATTCACTCACTACAGTGAGGGTGGTACCAACGGGGATGATACAAAACCATTCATAAGAAACTGCTCCCACAATCCAGTTATGTCTCACCAAGCCTCACCTCTAACATTGGTGATTACATTTCCGTATAAGATTTGGGTGGGGACATTAATCCAAATTATGTCATCCTATGTAATTCTGCCTTGGGTCCCTCCCAAATCTCATATTCTTCTCACATTTCAAACTACAACCATGTCTTCCCAATAATTCCCAAAGTCTTAACTCATTCCAGCATTAACTTAAGAGTCCAAAGTCCAGAGTTTTATCTGGGACAAGGCTAGTCCCCTCTGCCTATGAGCCTGTGAAATACAAAATATGTTAGTTATTTTCAAGATACAATGGGAATATAGGCATTGGGTAAATACTCCCATTTCAACAGGGAAAAAGCCAAACAAACAAACAAAACAGAAAAACAAAACAAAAAAACAAGGGCTACAGGGTCCATGCAAGTTTAAAACCCAGCAGGGCAGACAGTGTATCCTGAAGCTCCAAAATAATCTCCTTTGACTCCATACCCCAAATCCAGGGTACACTGGTGGAATGGGTAGGCTCCCAAAGTCTTGGGTAGTTCTACCCCTGTGGTTTTGCAGTGTTCAGCCTCCATAGCTGCTCTCCCAGGCTGACATTGAGTGCCTGTGACATTTCAACTTGCAGGGTGCAAGCTGTTGGTGGTTCTACCATTCTGTGGTCTGGTAGAGAGTGGTCCTCTACTCACAGCTTCACTAGGAAGTGCCCCAGTGGAGACTCTATGTGGGAATCCCAACTCCACATTTTCCTTATGCACTGCTATAGCAGAGCTTCTCTATGAGGGCTTCACCCCTGCAGGGGGCTTGTGCCAGAACATCCAGGCTTTTCTGTGTATCCTCTGAAATCAAGACAGTTTCACAAGCCTTAACTCCTGCACTCTGTGCACTGTAGGTTTAACACTACATGGAAGCCAAGGCTTAAGGTTCGTACTCTCCAAAGTAGCAGTGATATGGTTTAGCTGTGTCCCCACCCAAATCTTATATTGAATTGTAGCTGCCATAATTCCCATGTGTTGTGGAAGGGCCCCAGTGGGAGACCATTGAAATATAGGAACAGTTTTCCCCATACTGTTCTCATGGTAGTGAATAAGTCTCATGAAATCTGATGATTTTATAAGGGATTTCCCCTTTCACTTGCCTCTCATTCTCTTTCAGCCACCATATGAGGCACGTCTTTCGCCTTCTGCCATGATTGTGAGGACTCCCCAGCCACATAAAACTATGAGTCTATTAAACCTAATTTTCTTTATAAGTTACCCGGTCTCAGGTATGTCTTTATCAGCAACATGAAAATGGAGTAATATAAGCAGCCTGGGCTGCACCTGGGACCCTTTGAGCCACAGCTGGAGCTGAAACATCTGGAAGAAAGGAAAAAGTGTCCTGAGGCTGCACAAGGTCCTGGTCCCTGGGCCTGACTATTCAATCCTCATAAGCCTCTGCATCTCTGATAGAAGAGGCTGCCCTAAATGTTCCTCAGTGCCTTCCAGGCCTTGTCTTTATTGCCTTGACGATTAGCAGTTGGCTCCTTTTTGCTTATGCACATTACTGCAGCCTGCACGAATTCCTCCCCTTAAAATAGGCTTTCCAGGCTACACATTCTTCAAACTGGTACTTTCTGCTTCCCTTTTAAATATAAGTTCTAGCTTAAAGTCATTTCTTTGCCCTTATATCTGAACATAAATTGCTAAGAGCAGCCAGGCCACTTCTTGAACATTTTTCTGCTTTTAAATTTCTTCTACCAGATATCCTAAATCATCACTTTTGAGTTCAAAGTTTATTAGATTCCCAGAGCAGGGGCATGGTGCAGCCCACTTCTTTGCTAAGGAGTAACAAAATGACCTTGGCTCCAGTTCCCAGTAAGTTTATCATTTCCATCTGAGACCCCATCAGCTTAACCCTTACTGTCTATATCACTATCAGCATTTTGGTCACAACCATTTAACCAACCTCTAGGAAGTTCTAAACTTTCGCTCATCTTCCTGTCTTCTTCTGAGCCTCCCAGATTCTTCCAACCTCTGCCTGCTACCAATTCCAATGCTGTTTCCACATTTTCAGGTATCTTTATAGCAATGCCCCACTCCTCGGTACCAATTTTCTGTATTAAGCAGTTCTTGCATAGCTATAAAGGAATACTTGAGACTGGGTGATTTACAAAGAAAAGAGGTTTTATAGGTTCATGGTTCTACAGGTTGTACAGGAAGCATAGCAGCGTCTACAACACCTTCTGCGGAGGCCTCAGAAAATTTACAGTCATAACAGAAGGCAAAGAGGAAGTAGGCTCATCACATGGTGAAAGCAGGAGCAAGTAAGCAAGGAAGACGATGCTACACACTTTCAAAGCAGCAGATTCAACAAGAACTTGCTGTTGCAAAGACAGTATAAAGATGATGGTACTGAACCATGCATGAGAAATTGTTCCTATAGTCTAATCACCTCCCACCAGACACTCTGCCCACCACCAAAATTGGGGATTACAATTGAACATGAGATTTGGGTGGGGGCACATATCCAAAGTATATCAAAATTCCTGGGTCTTCTGCCCCAAAGAATGTTGTTCAAATCCTACTTTCCACATATTTCCATATAGTAGAAGATAAATGTGCTCTTCTTGGAAACCATTCAGTTTGAATTTATACTTTCAAAATTTATATTTTGATGACAAGAGCCACAGCTTTAACGGGAAGCATATTCCTAAAGTTCATTCAAATGGGAGCATATGTCAAAAGTCCGTTCTCTGTTTTTTCTGAATGGTTAGCTTTATCTATCATCATATGGTGATTATTATCACTTGAAACAAAATTGATGGTGCCTCAGACCACAAGATTGTGAGATTGTGTGTATGTGTGCAAGGCCACACACTCCATCAGCACTGAGATTTACTCTGGAGAATGCAGCTGCTTGCATTGCTGACTGGCATTTATTTAATACTCAAGGATTTCTCCTTCCAAGAGAAAATAATTCTTATCTAAAACTGAAAGAAACAAATGTTTATTTAAAAATTATTTATAGAACAACATAATTCAGCTCCTGATAAGAAGGTCCAGAATAAACTTATATAGATGACCATCTTTTTATACCATTTCCTATTTCACATCTTTAGACTCCATCTCAAATTGACAGTAGTTTATCCTGAGCAAACCAATCTAGAACTCTGAATGATGGAATGGACAAAACATGAACATTTGAGACTCTTATTTCATTTCACTGACTTATTGAGGAATTCCTACCTGTTGAACATTAGCACGTGAAAACTCTCAGATGGAGGGCGTAGCCTTGGTGTCCCCAACAGAACTAAACTCTCAAGTATTTCTATGTGATGACAATGGTTAAGAGCAACTAGACTGTTAAAATAAAAATTATTCAAGGAAAACTTAATATAAATATTCCTACTTGGCTAGGTGCCGTGGCTCATGCCTGCAATCCCAGCACACTGGGAGGCTGATGCAGGCTGATCACAAGGTCAGGAGTTTGAGACCAGCATGGCCAACATGGTGAAACCTAGTCTGTACAAAAATACAAAAATTTGCAAGACATGGTGGTGGGCACCTGTAATCCCAGCTACTTGGGAGGCTAAGGTAGGAGAATTCCTTGAACCCAGGAGGCGGAGGTTGCTGTGAATTGAGATCGAGCCATTGCACTCCAGTCTGGGTGACAGAGCAAGTCTCCATCTCAAAGATAAATAAATAAATAAATAAATTAGTTAAAATTAAGAAAATGATTATCTCAATACAAAAATGATGAGAATATGAATAAATATCAAATAGCTTAATTGTGCATTTCAGCCTATGAACTTTTTCACCTGCTCTATATTAAGTTCTCAATTATTATGTCACATCTCAAAATGTTAAACTGCGGCTTTTGTAAGACTTTTAATTTGCAAATGATTTTCACACACGTGAATCCTGATTTAAACACAGTCAAATTGCATGATAGAAATCTATTCAAGCGCATTAAAGTTATCTTCAGAGAGATCTGGTGCATACCTTAAGAAATGATTCTGCATTTACAAAATCTTTTAAATTAGCTTTAAAATTTCTTAGAGAAAAGCATTTACCTTTCTACAATTCTTCATGTAGAAACAAAAACTGGATAAATAAGTCAAATCTGATTGCATCACATTTTGACAAGCAAAAGCCTGTTATAAAAGAAAATCTATCCTCTGCTTCCACTACAGATTAGTGTCACAACATCAATTCTGCTCCTCAATTTAATAATTCAATCAGAGACACCCTTTGGTCAGAATACAGACAAAAATTTCAGGTAGGCTCTTCAAAATAAAGTTTTGTTTATTTTAACATTAAACAAATATTAGTAGAAACTGAAAAAATGGGGGAAATATCATACAAAAATCCTTATACCCTCTCTCCAAATAAAAACCATTTATTGAGGCTTTAAATACTATTTGAGGCATCACAAGAGCTGATAGTTATATGGAAATTTGTCTTTTCAAACACAATTTTTACAGTCATTGTCCCATCACAGTCAACCAAGAATAAAGGCTTTTCTTTCTATCAGTCTCATTTCCTTGCTTTGGGAAATCAGGAACAATGAGAACAGCTATGGAGATTGTGGTCAGAGCAGCTGGAGTAATGGGGAGAACCTGTTTGTGCAGGAAGGACCCATGAAGGGGCATTTACAATGCACATCCCAACCAAGTCCTCAGTCTCTGTGGGAGCAAGGGGTATTCTAATCCTGAAGAGAATGGCTCTAGTTCCAGGGGCTGTCTCTGGAAAGGAAATATAGAGATTAAAAATATGTGGCATATCCATATCAGGTATCAGGGATATCAGTCTTAAAAAAATAAAGGAAATTATATGCTACAACATGATGAACCTTGAGGACACTATCCTAAGTAAAATGAGCCAGTCTCAAAAAGAAAAGTAGTATAATATTCTTCTCATATAAGGTACCTAGAGTCATCAAGTGTACAGAGGCAGAAAGGAGAATGTTGGCCCTCAGAGGGCTGGGAGTGCTTTGGGGAATGGGGACATGTGTTTAATGCACACAAAGTTTGAGTCTGGGAAGATGAAAACGTTCTGGAGTGGGATGGTGATGATGGTTGTATCACCATTTAAATGTACTTTATTTCATTGAACTCTTCACCTAAAAATGGTTAGAATGGTAACTTTTATGTTAAACTTATTGTATTTGTCAGAGTTCTCTAGAGGGACAGAACTAATAGGATATATGTATCTATGAAGGGGAATATATTAAAAAGATTTGACTAACATGGTCACAGGGTAAAGTCCCAAGCTGTCTGCAAAGTGAGGAGCAAGGAAACCAGTCGTGGCTCCGTCTGAGTTCCAAAACCTCAAAAGTAGGGAAGCCAACAGTACTGCCTCCAATCTGTGTCTGAGGGCCAGAGAGTCCCTGACAAACCACTGGGGTTAAGTCCAAGAGTCCAAAGGCCAAGAACTTGGAGTCTGATGTTCGAGGCCAGGAGACATCCAGCATGGGAGAAAGACGAAAGACAGAAGACACAGCAAGTCAGGCTCTTCTTCCAACTTCTTCTGCCTGCTTTTTCTAGCTGTACTGGCAGCCGATTGGATGGTGCCCACCCACATTGTGGGTGGGTCTCTTCAGTCCACTGACTCAAATGTTAGTCTCTTCTGGCAATATCCAGAAACACCCAGAAATGCCCAGAAACAATACTTTGCAGCCTTCAATCCAATCAGGTTGACACTTAATATTAATCATCGCACGTATTTTACCAGAATAAAAATAGACACTACAGGGTAAAGCTTCGATTTCTCACAGTATGCTTCTTCATGACACAGGGACATCGCCTGGGAATTCATGAAACAAATGCAATATTTTAAACCTCAAAACAGACCCACCTAATCAGAACCCCAGGAGGAAGCCCTAGCAACCTCTGACCAGCTCTCCAGGTGATTCTGATGCACACTCCAATTTGAGAACACCTGTGTAAGGCCCAAGAGCATGAAATCAGTTCCACCTTGCTTCTCATGCTGGCTGTGCATTGTGCCAGTTAGGCGCCTTAGGGCAAGTGTTTAACCACCTTGTAATTTAGTTTTCCCATCTGGAAAATGGAGAGACTGATATTTCTTTGAGATAATCAATTGAAAATTGTATCTAACATCATAGTAAGCTGTCAGTAAACGACTGGTCTTGTTAGCAGCTGAAAAAAATTCACCTCAATTATTTGGCATCTTTCCTTGCCTGCCTCATACCACAGATTCTACCAACAAAACGGCAGTAGACTTCAGGAGACTTGCATGCCTATTTCAAATGTCAGTAGAGCTGGGAGCAGGTGTAATGAATTTAATTTAAAACTCATAATATGAAAGTTTAATTTACATGCAAGGTACTGAAATGTAGATTTATACAGGCTCAGAAGTCACTAATAATTTTTCTTCTGGCCATAGAGGGCTCTGATCTCAGGAGTGGGATCTCAAATTCTCACTGGTGACAAAAATTCTCTCAGAGCAGCTCATAGCATTCGTTCTAAGCCATTTTAAGGTAAAGATAAGCCTTCATTCTTATGTATACAAAATTGCATGGATATCTTAGAGCCTCAGGAACAGCAAAAATAAAATATTTAATGCAGATCTTATCATACTTAAAATGAAGGAGAATGTGTAGAGTATGCCCGGATACCACAATAGTTCCCAGTTAATTACCCGGAGAGTTCTGCCAGCAGAACTAATCATGGTTGGAAGCTAGTTGTATCACTGTCTTTATTTAAAATGCAAACAAGCCTGATTTTTCTACTGTGTCAATTTACTTTCACCTTTTGAGATTGCCTTCCCATACCCAGGAAGATTGTACCCATGGGCACAAATGAAATTCTTCCCTATCTTTTGGATGTATCAAGAATTTCTGAAGTAAGATGACTACAGGTACACTAAACAGATCTCAATTTCTTCTGCAGGTACATTTGGGTCTGTTTTTGCCTAATGCATCTTAACTTTTAAGGAAAGAATATCAATATTTAAAACACATTAAATTCCAGGAAACCTCGTAGAGGAAGTACCACAGGTGGCTCCAGACAGAACCCCTGTGCAGGTGGAAAGGAGAGGCACCCTTTAGGTTCAGACATTGATCTAACCAAAATAATACTCCTGTCAGGGCTCAATGGGGTCCAAACTGTAAAGCACTGGAATGCATTCTCCCTTCCATGGTGCCTGGGAGCTGGTACTAGGACTGTTAACACTTTAGGTAAAAAGACACAGACACAGAGATGCATAAAGGTTAAGTAACTTGCTTAAGGTCAGAATTATTAAGTGATAGAATAACAATTTGAACTCAGAGTCACAGAAAGTATTTTCCACCTTTTCTATTCCCAGCATCAGTACTGCCTGGGAACTTGCTAGAAATTGCAGAGTGCCACCTCTATCCTAGAGCTATGCAACTAAAACTGCATTTTAGCAAGTTTCCAGAGCTTTTCTCCTCACTTTAACATTGAGGGACATTGCTTTAGCTTTAAGCTACTCAGCCACCGTATCACAGTGCCCAAAATTTCACATCATACCCCATTTTGAATTAAGGTAAATAATTCCTGCTAAATGAAGGGAAACAATGCATCTGATAAAAACCCAGTCCCAGGCTGATAGCTAGAGAGTGGAGAAGGCCACATCCTGGATTTGGATCCTGCAGCAGATATCTTCCGGAAGTGATTCCCACATCAGTGTGTAAAGGTAGCAGGTTTTGAGAGGATAAGACTCAAACCTGAGTGGTTATGCACGCCTGAGAAGAAGGAACGGTGGAAACTTGCAGACAGTCATGAGATGGCATCTGATGGCTGAGGAGGAGGGAAAGAAAAGCAGAGACACACAGGCCATCGATGACGAATGACACCTAGAAAAATACTCAGTTTGATCAACCTATACTTCACCCACCTTCCCATCCCAAAACCCACGTTTTACAGGAGTTTAAAGAGATGGATAGTGTTTTCCTAGGCTACACAGCCAAATACTGGACAAGCCAGTAGAGGACTCAGGCTGTGACCACCATTCCAGTCCTGTTTCCTAGGACGCTAGGATTCCCTCAATGCTTTGAGAATCAAGTAACATTCATTTCAAAAGAATAAGAAGCAAGGATCAGAATGAGAAAAGTTCTCATCAAATTCTTTTTTCCTAGAAATCAAAATGTACTGTTTAAGATAAACTTAAAAGTAGAATCTCAAGAGGGCCTTTCACAATCGCACAATTGCACTATCCCCAAAACAAATTATTTGAAACCAGCAAAAGGTGCTAGGATCCCATGTAACAATATGAGTGTGCTATGCTGTGATCAGGCAACGGAAAACCAGTGGAAAGAGACAGGGAAGCTTACTGGATTCTTCAGAGAGTAATATAATTTACAAATGGACCACGGAATATGCACTGTGTTAGCTGAAGACTCAGAATCATGCAAAAGTGGACAAATGAAGGGTGTCTGGGAAATGTGCACGAGAGCATTCGAGAGGGACCAGGAGGTTACAGCAGAAAAGAAGCTGGGTGCAGGATCTGCGAAACATGTATTAGTCTGCTTTCACACTGCTGTAAAGAAATAGCCAAGACTGGGTCATTTATAAAGGAAAGAGGTTTAACTGACTTAGAGTTCTGAATGGTTGGGAAGGCCTCAGGAAGCTTATACAGCTAGTGCTCGACTTACGACCACGGTCCGGACCGCGGACTGGTGGTAACACGATTTGGTCATAAGTTGAGTAGGCTATATGTACAGTTGAAATGGTGCACACGGAGATGGTAGTGCTGCCGGAAGCTGGTCTGCACTGTCGTATGCCCAGCTGGGCAACGTTTGCGCTGCCAGACGTGGAGCAGTCGTGGCTAGCGATTGTGGTCGTAAAGTCGAATGGTCATAAGTTGCATAGGTGGTAAGTCGATCAATACCTGGCAAAAGGTAATCATGGCAAAAGGAGCTTCTTTACATGGTGACAGGAAAGACAGAGGAAAGAGCTGGGGAAACCACCACTTATACAACCATCAGACCTTGTGAGACCTCACTCATAATAGTGAGAACTCACTCATTGTCATGGGGGCCACCACCCCCATGATCCAATCTTCTCCTACCAGGCCCCTCTCTTGACACCTGGGGATTGACATTAGAGATGAGATTTGGGTGGGGACACAGAGCCAAACAATATCAGACAGGTTCTGGCTGTCAGTCCCCACGTGGCCCTATTATCTTATTCAAACACTTTACGTCCTCTGCGCCATATTTCTCTCATATTAAAACACAGAAACAACGTATGTCCTAGTTCTGCATAGAAATTTTATGAAAATTAAAATGAGATTACTAGAAAATACCTTATAAGCTCAATTCCGCTATATTTCCATTCATGGTTTTTTGAATCAGTAAAGAAATGAATGAAATGAAGCAATACTAAGATATCTTGATCCTGGTCATTCAGAGATGAAAGCATTTACAGAGAGAAGTTACTGCATGCCTCCTCAAGAAATTCTCATTATTTTCTTGTTCTGCCTCTGTTCACTGCATATTAATCAGGTTTGCTTACTGTCAGTTAAGATTAGGAACTGCTTAGCGAAAGTTTCTTAGAGCGCCTTGGTTCTCATTACCCAAAGATCATCTTGGCATGTTAATGGCCAGAAATTTTGGTAAAGAAAATAGAACCTACACAGATCATGCCATTTGAAAGAGAGGAACTGAACAGTGGAGTCACTGACATGCTTCCCAATTATTCTTAGGTCTCATTCTCTGTCCCTTTAGCCAGAAGCCCATAGGAAGAAAAATCTCTTCGCCTGGTTTCTCAGGAATGCCTATAGCACAGCTGTTAGGCCTGTAGCTCCTCCAAGCCTTTTGCAGCTACCCTCGGGAGGACAAGTCTCAGCGTTTCGAAGCTGTTGAGAAACCACAGAGTTCCCGTGGGTGGCACTGCTGCTGTGGGGACCTGCTGCTTCTGTAGCACCATAATATCCAACATTTCCAAAAAGAAAGAGCCAATAAGAAATGCCAAAAGATAAGAAAGTGAGAAAAGAGAGGGTCTTTGAGTAGAAGTCTGTAATTGGACTTGGATCATTAAACACAAGATCTGATCGTGGAATTTGGGGGGTCCCAGGGGCAACTTTTTATTACTGGCAGGGTCACCCACACTCATGCCTCTAATGCACTTCTGCAGCCAGTGGGAGACAGCAGGTACAGCGGCTGCTCCCACAGCGAGATTCCTGTTGCCCAGAGGAGGGACCAGTGGCCAGCCTGAGCCATC
This sequence comes from Cebus imitator, assembly GCF_001604975.1. NCBI lineage: Eukaryota > Metazoa > Chordata > Mammalia > Primates > Cebidae > Cebus > Cebus imitator. Next base: position 2,069,319 of record NW_016107454.1, read on the forward strand.
CCCTACAATGCAGGCTTGAAAGAATTTCTTGGAAAACGCTCTTCCCAACTTTTGTTTTCCTATTTTTCAGTGTCAGATATCTGAAGAAAGATTAAGTATAGAATGACTTCTAATGTTTCCGGATCCTAAATCAAATCTTTGTTTTAAGGTTCTCCATGACTAAATTGAATTAATGACAAATACATTACATCTTCCTCAGGTTTCAATAATGCTTAGAAAAAACAAATTTGGCCTGGTGACCACTATAATTTGTTACCAAATTCCAAACAACTTATGAATAATTTGAATGTTTTAAACTTACCCAACTAATTGAACTCACTACTCCTTTAATAGAACTTCAGAGTGTACTTCAGAAGGGTATCTTAGAGGCTAACCTTTTTAAGTGCTGTGCACCTCGCCTTCCTGAATTTGATTCTATATCTGCTTCTTAGAGGAGTATGCAATGCTTATGAAAGAGATTGTACTGGCAACAGACTCATAGGAAGAAACAAGGCCTTGAGGTGAAAAGCATTCCTATTCAAGCATGGTCAGGGTATCTTTGCTTAAATGTTATTTACAATTCAGAGTCATAGCCCATCACTATCAAGACAAGTCTCTATTCTGTGACACACAATAATACTGATAAATTGACTTATCTGATTGGGTGCTATCTAATAAGGTCATAATCAGTCCCGGTTGAACAAAGGCATGTCTTATCTAACATGTAATAAAACAAACAAACAAACAAATGAAGCACTTAACTCCAAATCCTGGTTGTTTCCTTCACTATGAATTGCTAATCCCTGATTTTAAAAAAGAAAATAAACTGTTAGTTGTCTTTAAGTTTTTAAACTCTGAAATATTATAATTATTTAAGTGCATTGAGAGAAAGCTTTAAGTTGTCAAGTCTTTTCTCTGTTGTAGCTGAGACAGAAATGACCTTGAAATCTGATAAAACACATAAACCTCAGGTCCAAGTAAATAACTTTAACATACTATATGCTTTCATAGTTTCCTTGGTTGAGAAAACAAAAAACTGCTACAAGTCCAGACAGGTCTAACATAAGAATGTCCAGAGCACTCAGGTAAGAGGTAAGACCGATCTGCATGTTTGATGCGGGGAGATGGCCATTTGTCAGAACACAAACTCCAATCCAGATGACAGTTTAGTGAGGTTATATGCATAATTATATTATAGATTAGTGCCTTGACATGAAATGACCTCTTGTTGGTAAAATTCAAGTTTCCCATAAGATTCAAGCAGCTATTTCTATCAGAAGAACTCAGTAGAATGCTACCTCTTGTCTAAGTTTAAAAAATATGGAACAAATTAGAAAATCAAAATTGTTGAAAAATTTAATTTATGCAGGGCACGGTGGCTCAAGCCTGTAATCCCAGCACTTTGGGAGGCCGAGGCGGGTGGATCACGAAGTCAAGAGATCGAGACCATCCTGGTCAACAAGGTGAAACCTTGTCTCTACTAAAAATACAAAAATTAGCTGGGCATGATGGTGCGTGCCTGTAGTCCCAGCTACTCAGGAGGCTGAGGCCGGAGAATTGCTTGAACCCAGGAGGTGGAGGTTGCGGTGAGCCGCGATCGTGCCATTGCACTCCAGTCTGGGTAACAACAGCGAAACTCCATCTCAAAAAAAAAAAATAATAATTTATACAAACATGAAATTAATATAAAATTAACCAAGTTAATTGAAAGCATAGCAGATAAAGGTTAATGTACTTATTATACAAAGAGTTTGTGCAATTCTACTTGAAAACCACTAAACCCTCAATAAATGAGCAAAGGCTATGAATAGATAATTTTAAAAAGCAAGGCTAGCTAAATCACATGTTCACACACTAGAAATCAGAGAACTGCATTTTTCATTACCAGTTCAGAGCACACTGATCCACATAACCACATACACACACATTCACACACACCCCAACACATGATGAAAGCTCAATGCAATATAATGAACCCACGCATTCACTGTTGGTAGAAGTGCAAAACTGGTTAGTGTTTTCATAGCAATGTGATGAAATGTGTCAGCTACACAATAAATATGATTATGAATTGAACTGATAACTTTCTCATGGGAAAATATCACACTATTAATAGTGATATCTGTGTTTTGTAGCATTATATATCATTCAAAAAAGTTATCTTTTATATTTTTTAATTTTTCTATACTTACAATGATGAGAGAAATAATGTGGTTAAGAAAATTCTAACTTTTTCACACACTGCCTACAATAATGCTTCCATGTTAGTTCTACCCAGCTGATATGGTGTATGCAAAGTTGATTCTCAAAGTACATTTTTTTTTTTTAAGTAAAAGGGTGTCATAGAATTAAAATGCTACTTTGATATTGAAATAGATTACTGCATTGGAAAGAGAGTTTGTATTAATACATGATAATCACTCCTGGAGAAAGAAGAGTTTCCTCTAAAACATCTTCCAAACATTATGTAAAATAATGCAGTAGGAATAGGTTTGCATCACTGCAATGAAGGCTTACAATATCTAATTGAGGGTTGAGTGAATTTTAAATGATTTGCTCCTTCTCGCTGTTTGAAGCAAGCAGGCATGCGGAGTCTCGGCTATCATGTGACGGAGACCTGGTTCCGAGGAAAAGCTTCACAAAGACCCCACTGTACTCGTCCTGTTCTCTCCAGCCTCCGAGCAGATGTGTCATCAAAGCTCCTCCACAGGCGTGTGGCAAAAACAGTAAAAGAGTCTCTGAATTTTCCCATGGAAGTATGCCTAGTGGGAACCACAGCCCCGCTCCAAATTATGTGTGTATGAAAGAATTTCTCTCAACCTTAAATACATCTTGCGAATCTTTTCAAGCTCCATTCTAATGATGAGGAGGCCTCAGCTCCCACTGCATGCACTTTGGAAAACTGCATCCTTTGGTCTTTAGTGATTTGGGACAACTCCCTGCTTCACAGAATGCTTTTTTTCTCTCTGTTGTCTTGATTTTTTGATTTCTTATCCTTTGATTTCATTCTGAACTCAAAGGCTTTAAAATACATTTTAAAACACAAATAACTGTCTACTTTGGAGCAAATTAAAGACAAGCTACACCCAAGGTCCTCCAAGATGCAAGCATCACTGCTTCACAGAACTCCCGGTTTTATGGTTGATTTCCTTTCTTCATTTGCCAAGGATTGACAGGCAATGGAACTTAAAATGCAGAGCCATATGACAGCTGCAGTACAATGCTCAGTGCGCGGATAAAAGCCAGTGTTTGGAAATCAGGAGGCCGATTCCCAGGCTGCGCCTGGAGCTTGCTCGCCCCCGCTGCACATTAATGGCAGGTCGCGGAAGCCCGCCTGGTGGGGCAGACGCGTGTTCTGCTGTGCTTTTAAACGTGGCAGCTGAACACCTGTGCAGGACATGCACAAAGATACACTTGTCCATCTTTCACGCATCCATAAAAACATGACAGACTGTGGGCCACTGAGCCACATGTCGTGGGGTCTTTTGAATTCAACAGAATCCTGTTCTTGTTATAATTTCACCCATTTAAAAAGAAGCTAGGCCACAGAAAACCTTGTCTTCTGAAACAGATTTTCCTTGGAAACATTCTACTTATTAGAAACTGACATCTACTTATAGCCAGCATGGTTTAATTGCTTTAAATAACCTTAGCCTCTCTTCTAAGATAAAAGAAAAAAAAAAGTTGGCTAGACTTTTACTTCTAATCAGAACGCATGTACACATGGTCCCTGAGGCATCCATTCCACATGAAATGTGGAAGGTCTGCGTGAAAATAAGATGGATTCCAATATTTCCCTGTAGGTAATTATAGCTGACTTCATCACCATCTTTTCCCCCTCCTTCTGAGAATTAAGAAAGTGTATGTGTTAATTTCATACTTTCTGCATAAGTTGCTTTGATAGCAAACTTGTGGCCATGTGGATCTTTACAAATTAGTATTTGTTTCAAACAGTCCAACCAGCCCATCTCTTCTTACTTAATTAAATCAGTTTTCCCAAGAAATGTCCTCCAAGTTTGAAAAACCTACAGTTGAATATGGGCAGTAATTCATTTATGAACATTCTGTCCAATTAGCAAAAAATGTATGAAACCAAGACTTTTTTTCCCCTCAGATTTTAAGAGTAAGCCATCCATTAATTGTGCTGTGTTTTCTGCCTCTATAAACTGCAGTATGCAAATGTCACTCCTGCACATCCCAGCTCTGTCCTTATTGGTGCTTCTGGGCTTCATTTTGTGAAAAAGAGAACAAGGTTGGTTTATAACAAGGCCACTTATCTTTAATCATGTCCAACTGAGAGACAGAGAGAGAGAGAGAGAGAGAGAGAGAGAGAGAGAGAGAAATGAGCCTATATCTTAATCTAGGAGGAAATCACCAATTAAATCACCTTCCTAAGGCATACAATAGGAAGGTAAATACTCCTATTATTCTTATTGCAAATAATGTCCATTAAGATTGCTTTTTTTGTTCTTATGTGTGAAAAATTGGTCATCTCTGTAGCTATTCCTACTTAAAATAAAATAGTGACATCCAGTAGCAAGCAGGCTAGTAAGCACAGACTGGGGAGAAGACATAGATGGCTGAGCTAGTGTGGACTGCCTTGACTTCTCCTCCCAATCGTTATCCACTAGGCAGCATACTACATTATATCACCTACCACTGCCTTAAAAAACAAAACCAAAAAAAGAAAAAAAACAAAAACAAAAAAACCCAGCATAATTGGATTCTTTTTTTTTTTTTTTTTTTTTTTTTTCTGAGACGGAGTCTTGCTCTTGTTGCCAGGCTGGAGTGCAATGGTGCAATCTAGGCTCACTGCAACCTCCTTCTCCTGGGTTCAAGCAATTCTCCCGCCTCAGCCTCCCGAGTAGCTGGGATTACAGGCACGCGCCACCACGCCCAGCTAATTGTTGTATTTTTAGTAGAGACGGGGTTTCACCATGTTGGCCAGGATGGGCTCGATCTCTTGACCTCGTGATCTGCCTGCCTCAGCCTCCCAAAGTGCTGGGAATACAGACGTGAGCTACCTACCGCGCCCGGCCTGGATTATTTCTTGTAAGAGCCCTCTTGCTGTTTCTTTTTTTATTGAGCAAAATTGTTCATAGCTATATGAACTTATAGAAATTTAAAAGTCATTTTGACATTTGGTAAACATTCTGGAAACATGCACATTTATAATTATGGCATCTACCACCTATATGTGCATTTGTTGAAGCGCCAGGAATGTATATATTCACATGCCATTATATATATATGGCTCCTTACTGAGAACCCTATTGTATTTAGTGGACTACTAGACTACTCTGGTATGCTGTAATAGCAACACAGTAAAAGGGTCATTCTACATGGGAAAATCATGGGTTTATGTGTGTATTCATAAACTCCTGATGCCAGCAAAAATAAATCACTAGCTATAAATTATTAGTTAATGTAAGCCTGTGTGCCTAAAAATTGTGCTAGGCACACTGACTCACATTAACTATATTAAACTCAGGATACATTATTTTAGGGTACTGGCCTAACAATTATACAACAGTAGCTTTACTTCACTGAGGATAATTTTTTTCATATTTGCTGTTTTTTTGTATATAATTTTTCGTTAACACTATCTTTAGAAAGCAGAACTATGAAGTGGATTCTAGTTATATCTTCTCCTCTAAGATTGGTTTTGATTGATTTATGACACTTAAAAATATCTCTGTTTATTCATCCACATGATAAAAAATAATGCTTTTCGGGTGCAGCAGATTTTAAAAGAAGATTAAATAATTTTACATATTGGCACGTTACAGTTCTTGGACTGGGCAAAACCTCACTGGCCTCTGGCCCCAGCTGCAAACATATGAAACCCATAGGCTGCTTCCAGCCAGAGACTGAGTGTAGCAGTTGTAAGGTTGGCTTGTCCCTGGGGAATGCTGGACTCGTTTGGCTCCTGGAATCTCTGAAGTTCTGTCCAAGCTTTCCTTAGCACTGCACTGAGGTCTGAGGGCTCCCACAGAAGCCTTCCTCTGGCCCTCTGGCCTTCACACAAGCTCAGATCTGCCTGCAGTTAAATGGCTGTTCCAGACTCTCCGACTCTGTCATCACATTTCCCCACAGTCATTTGCCCTGATGAATCTTATGCTGACTTCTGACTTGCTCCGCCTTCTCAGTGATCAGACGAGTACAAATCTCAACATTGCCTTTCATGCATTTTTATCAGGGCATGTTTGTAATAGATCTCTTCCTAGGGAATTCCATTAGGAAAGCCATAAAGAATCCATCAGGCAGAATCCCTGGAAAGGCAGGTCCAAGGAGTGCTCTGAAAGGGCCAATATTCCCTGGAGTTTGCTATTGCACCTTATTGAGCTTCACTGTGTGCTGCTGTGAGCCTGACCTTTCCTACCTGGGTCCACCCACAGCTCTGAGTGTCCCACATCATGGCAGCTCCTTTCAGGTCCCAACACACAGGACCCTGGTCTAAAAGGAATCACATCTAAAGGAACAATACCTCTCATCTCATCTCTGTTAGCCACAGAGCGTCTCTTAGTGAGCCCTCTCACAGGAAAGACTGAACTGTGTCCACTGTGCAGAACACTGGCCTTTAGCTCCATGACTGTCAACCATTTCTGTGTCACCACAGTCTGTAAGAGGCATTACACTCTGGCCCTGCGGCTCCGCTGCATCGTCTTCCCACAGAGACCTGGGTCCGCCCTGCCATAGACTGAGCAGCAGGAGTCTCTCTTTCATTTCCTAACACATCTCTTCCTCAAAGCAGGCTCTTCTTATCAGAGTACCTAAAAGGATTTTACCCTTCTGGATTTAACGTCTTGGACATTCATCTGGCACCAAGAGCCCCATTTTCCAGAAGTTATAGGCTACATGTTGCTTCTCCTAATCAGGGCAGACTGACTTTAGGTTCCTGTTGGCTCAGGGACAAACTGAGTTTGAAAGACACCTTTAAACTTAGTATCTACTGGGATGGTCTTCCTCCATGACGAAGGGGGATTCCAGGTTTATTTATGTCTATTTTACCTCATGGTCTTATCCCACTACCTACCTTCTTGTATGCATGCAAGCATGTTAGCCAGCGAAAGCAATGCCAGCAGGAAACATGGCCATGACAGTTACTGATAGATCCCCGTGCTTGGCACAGTGCCTGGCAGTGATAAACTATTGACTGAAATTAGTAAATATTTGTGAAATGAACACATAAGTAATTGATTAAGTAAATCAATGGGTTAAATGGAGGCATTGGACACATTGATTTAGGTGCCAATTTTATAGTTAATAATTCAACATGTAAATAGATATGGCTAATGTAGAAAACATCCAAAGTGGAAAACATAAATAAAGCCTACGATCTTATTCAGTTACTTAATATGACACCCTCACATGGCAGATATTTATTATGTTTGTCGAATGGACAAAGGAATGAGTGGCATTTTAGACAATGCCTCCTGACTAGGCAGTGGAATTAAATACGTATAGGCTCAAACCCAAGCTCAACACTTCTTAGCTTTGTGACTCAGGGAACGTTAAATGCCCTCAAGGTTAGATTCCTCATTCATAAAAAGACTACTGTAATAATTACCACACATGGTGGTCATGAAAATTACATTACATAATAGATGCTGTCTGCTTAAGGAGTAGCTGATTTGAAAATAATAGTTTCCGACTGGGTGCAGTGGTTCACATGGGTAATCCCAGTGCTTTGCTTGAGGATAGGAGTTTGAGACCAGGTTGTGCAACACAGCAAGACCCCTATCCCTAACAAAAAATTAGCCAAGCATGGTGGTGTGTGCCTGTAGTCCTAGTTACTCTGGAGGCTGGAGTGGGAGAATCACTTGAGCCCAAAAGTTTGAGATTCCAGCCTGGGCGACAGAGCTAGATTGTGTCTTAAAAAGACAAAAGTTTTTTTTTTTTTTTTTCTTGCCTAAGTTTGCCTTTATGCTTGAATTTTACCCTACTTACCAGACTGTATCTTAGTACTATCATCCATCCACCCACACATCCAACCATCCATCCATCCATCCATCCACACATCCTTCCATCCACCCATCTAGCCATCCACGCATCCATCCATCCATCCACACATCCATCCATCCATCCATCATCCATCCATCCACCACACATCCATCCATCCAGCCACATATCCATCCACACATCCATCCATCCATCCATCTATCCACACACCCATCCACACATCCATCCATCCATCATCCATCCATGCATCCATTCATACCCATCTAGCTTGCCATCCTTTTTTTCATCTTTCAATTTCCCTTTTAATTGTAAACTCTCTCTTAATCAATTATTTCTTTATTGACAACATTTATACCAAATAATCTCTCCTCAAAAAGTCCTTTTTCAATTTAGGAAGATAAAAAGATAAAAAGACATGGACATACATGGTGGTGATGATTGGATAATATTGTGAATATACTTAATGCTATTGAATGTACACTTAAAATAGTTAACATGGTTAATTACATATATTTTAGCTCAATAGAAAATCTCCCAGCATGCTTCCACATCACATTACTTCATTGTTTCCTCCTTTCCTCTGTAGCCATGTGTCTTGAGTTGTCTATACTTGTTTTATCTTTTTCTGAAATTTCTTTCAACTTTCTTTTCTCCACAGGAATTCCGCAGTGACTGCACTCATTAGGACTATCTTATCTTTCTAATAACAAAGTCAGAGAACTATTTATCAGTAATTACTTTGCAAGGCCCTCTTCAGCTTGGCCTAAGAACTGCAAATCTTTTTTTGTCTAATCCTGTCTCCAGTGGACCCTCTACTTTTTCCCTAGATTCCGTCTCTCATCCACTCACAGACAGCTTCCAGTCCTCCAGTGTTGGCCTTTCTCTGCCATACTGCAGGTCATTCCCATCAGCATATAAACATAAGTTGTATTCTTTAGTATATTTAAAACACTGTTTTCATTTCCTCTCTTACCATTTTGTCTTAGTGATGGGTCCTCATCCAAGAAGTGTGTCCATCAAGGTCAGTGATCACATGGTGCTACTGAGTCAAGTGGATAATTCTTGTCTCCACGCTGCAGGGCCCATCAGCAGCACAGGACACAGTCAATTGCCCATTCCTTCTGGAGATCAATTCCTCTCTCTGCTTCCCTGTTTTCCCTCTTCATTTTCCACCTACTTTGTGAACTATTAAAACTCAGGTTTCTTTTGAGGTTTCATACAAGCCATTTTCTCACAAACCACATCAATTCTTCCAGGGATCCTACTGACCCTGACGTCAATGTATTTCCATGATTGGACACTTACTACCATTTCCCTCCCACCATCCTATTCAAGCCCACATCACCCCTTACCTGGAGAACAATAGGCTCCCAACCAGGCTTGCTTTCTTACTATTGTTCTAATGAAATTTCCTCTCAATATTTCATTCAGAGGACTGATGTTCAGTCTGTCAGAACGCCTCATGCCTGTGTTCAGAAGCTGCCTCTGGTTTCCTTTTTCTGTCAGAGTAGAAGCCACAGTTTCCAGTATAACTTGCAAAGCTCCCTGTGATCTGGCCTCTCCAGTGTCCTCCTCTGTCGGTCTTTCATTAATTGCTGAGGCTTCTCACTTTGGCTCTGCCGTCAGCCTGTGGAACGTGCCCTTGTCTCTTTCCATTAGATGTATGTATTGTATAGATAACATATTATAATATCATATATATGATAAATATGTAAAAATGACTCTGGACGTTTATCCCGCCATATTGATAGAAACCAAAATGGGACATACTCAATTCCTGAACTGCTGAAGAACTTGGCATGATTTTTCATTCAGATTACTCTATTTCTGCACTTTCCACCCAATAGGCTTAGCCCTAACACTTTCATTTTTCCCCAAGCCACACCTCATCTCCCTCGTTTCTGCTGTTATAGCCCTTACAATTGTCTGAACCAGGGTCCAAGCTGTGTGGCCGCACACTGACCCATACTTCAATTCATCTTATTTAACTCATCACCACTCTGCCCCAAGACATTTTTGGGTGCTCACATTTCTAAAGTGGTGGTTCAAACTTGCTTACTTTAGGAGAAGTGAAGATTTTCCCTGTGAAATTCTATGATATTCAGACACATTTTATTCTGTTATTCATGCAAGAAATCTTTATTTCTTTATTTTAAAAATAAAGTAAAATGTCTTAAAATAATATCTCATGTGTTTCCACTAATACTCATTTGCAACTTTTTCATTTGTTTTATAATCTGATAATATTCACCAAACAAGCAGATAGCAACAGATGACAACATTTTAAGAGAAATTTTTAAAACCAACTCTTTTCCAGTTGATATATTTCATTAAATAAGGAAAGACACATTACTTCACTTTAGAGAAAAGACAGCTTGCTCTGGCTTAGAGAACGCTTTTTTCCTCCTGGTTCACAAGGTGCCACACATGGACCCTAGCACGGAGGGCACAGAGGGCCTGGACGATTTGCCCCAGGAAACTCAATTTTCATTCCTTCCTCCTTCTCCCTCTCTTAGTTCCTCCCTCTTTCCATCCCTCTCTCTTTTCTTCCTGTTTTTATGTCAATGTTAACTTTTAAGGAACCATTATGCAGTAGAAACCGTGCTAGGAACAGGGGTGTGTTAGTGTGCAAACCATCACACAAGTCCTGTGACTTTTATTTAGCTTGGAAAGAAGATGTGACTCTCACAATCACAAACAATGTTGTAACACCTGCCCCCATGCTCTCTTGTAGAACCACATGTCACTTCCAGAATGCTCCATGAAATACCTGTTTTCCCCTCCATTGCTCAGGTTTTCCTTACTTGGATTTTTACGACTCTCCCCTCACCTCTAGCTCAAGTTTTAAAGCCACAGGAAATTGCCTTCTGTAGGAAGTGTCTGTGGCCATCTGTATCATGGTATAGGTGCTTCCCACTTTTCTCAGTGAAGCTTGTCTGCCCCTGGATTTTATACCCAGCAGACACCCACAGCTAATATCTACTGAGTTACTAGGCACTGTTTATTAGGTAGCGCATGTTTATTTTGTTTTTCACTACTCACTGAACTCAGCACCTCAGGTATTTCCTGATGTCCTCTTTGTGTTCTGCTGTCAGATACAGGACCCTCCGTGTCATTTAGCATCCTGCCTCCTCAGGCTCCTCTGGACTGTGACAGTTTCCCAGGCTCTCCCAGTTTTTGAAGACTGAGACAGTTTTGGTTAAGTACTGATCAGGTGGTTTTCAGAATGCTTCCCAATGTAGGCTTCCCTGATGTTTGTTTCATGGTTAGACTAGGGCTGTTGGTTGCTGGGGGGAAGATCATAGAAGCAGGCTTGCCATCCTGTCAGGATCACAAAGCATGCTGCCTTCACGCCTCATCACCAGCCATATTCACCTGTCACCTGGCGGAGGCGGAGGTGCCAAACTTCTTTGTTATAAACTCATTGCTTTTCCTCCTTTCCCTGTCTACCCTTTAGAAGGAAGTAACTAAGCTCAGCCCACTTCAAGGGGTAGAGAGTTACACTCAACTTCAATGAGGAAGGAGCACTTAGATAAATTAATTGGGATTCTTATTTAGGGGAGATTTGCACCCTCTGCCCCATTTATTCAGTTAATCAGAAATATGAACTCATGGGCAGTATTTTTTAATTAAAGTTGACACAAACAGTGGTTAATAATCCGGGGAGTACGATACTCGAAGCACAGTGAATAGTAAATAAGTGTAGCTCATTTTCAATTCTTGCACCACTTAGTCCTTCCAATAGTGTGCATGGGGGGTGTTGTACATGTGCATGTGTGTGTGATATGCATGGTGTGTACGTGGCCTGTGAGTATGTGTCTGTTCTTGATATATGGTGTGCGTGTACCTGTGGTGTGTTGGTGGGCATGTGTGGGTATGCGTGTGTTCGGCAGGTGGTACTTGATGTATTTATGTATGTGTGTATATGTGATGTGTGAGGTGTATATGTGTGTTTATACACATATAGTATGAAGGATGTGTGTGTATGGATATGTGTGTGTGCGGTATGTGTGTGTGGTGTGTGAGATGTTTATATTGTATGTGGCATGTACTGTGGTATGTGTGGTATGTGTATTTGGTGTGTATGTGTGTGCATGCACGTATTCTGTGGGGTGTGTGATGTGTGTGGTGGGCATGTATGTGAGTATGTGTGTATTGTGTGTGGTGTATATGGCATCTGATGCATGTGTATATGTGTAGTATGTACATATGTCTGTGTGTGTACATATATTGTGTGTGTCTATGTGTGTGCTGTGGTGTGTGTTTGTGATATATTGTGTGTGTTTATGTTGTATATGTGTATGGGTATGTGGCGTCTCTGTATATGTGTGTCCATGTATGAGTTCTGTGGTGTGTATGTGCAGCATGTATATATGTGTGGTGTGTTGCGTGGATGTGGTGTATGTGTAGGTGTGGTATATAATGTATGTTCGTGTATGTGGTGTAGTGCATATTTAGTGTGTGGGATGTGGTATGTAGGGTGTGGTGTGTGTTGGTTGTGATGTGTGTTATGTGTAGTGTGTGGTGTGTATGTGGTGTGGTGGGTGGTGTGTGGGGTGTGTCTGTGCTATGTGGTGTGCGGGGGGTGTTGTGCAAGGTATATGTGGTATGTGTAGTGTGTGGGGTGTGTCTGTGCTATGTGGTGTGCGGGGGGTGTTGTGCATGGTATATGTGGTATGTGTGGTGTGTGGGGGGTGAGGTGTGGGAGATGGGGGTGTGTGATGTGTTGGTCATGTGACAGTGACCACTCTCTGTCTGGGGCTTCAGGGAAGGCTTCAGTAAGAGAAGCACATTTATGCCAGGAGCTCGGAGGGACTGGAGCCCTCCTCATGCATGATGCTGTGCCCTCCTGCCATGTCTTTCTTGTCTCTGCCTTGCTCTTCCATGTTGCACAGTGGGTGGTGGGCCAGGTATCCCGAAGGCCCACTTAGATACCCTGCTAAACGACGTTGGCATTGCCACTTCAGAAAGAGCCTTAGTTTAGAAGAAGACAGGCCTGACTCTGTCCCTCACTTGCTATCTGATCCTCAGATTTCCCCTGTGCAAAATGAGGCCCATCCTTTCATGTGAGAATAATGATGTAGACATCCATGGAGCACGCTATGTACTCAGTAGAGCTGTCGGTGATGACATATTCAGCCCAGAGCCTCGGTGACCTTCAGGTTATCCCTGAGAGCAATCAAACAAATCAGCCCTACTTTTAAAAAAATTCCTGAGTATTAACAAACTGTAACTTTAGATAATTCCAAATTAGACATGGGACTAAGACAAATGTTTACGTTAAAGCAGATTTTTATTTTCTAGCAAAGTTACTTTCACAGTATTTATAGCTATAGTCCTAATGCGTGTGACCATTCAGAATTCCTATGTTGAAACCCAGTCACCAATCTGATGGTGTGAGGAGGTGAGGCCCTGTTCAAGGTGATTATGTCGTTAAGACAGCAGCCCTGTGATGGTTCATAGTACGTGTCAACCTGGATTGAAGGATGCAAAGCATAGTTTCTGGGTGTATCTAGATGTTACCAGAAGAAGAGGAAGACCCCCTCTCTCGGGAAGACCCCCCTCTCTGGAAGACCCCCCACAGCGTGGGTGGGTACCATCCAATCAGCTTCCAGCACAGGTAGAAAAGGCAGGCAGAAAGTGGAAGAAGCTGACTTGCTGAGACTTCCTACCTTCATCTTGCTCCGATGGTGGGTGATTCCTGCCCTCAAACATCAGACTCAGAGTTCTTCAGCTTTTAGACTCTTGTACCTACAACAGTAGTTTGCCAGGGGCTCTCCAGCTTTTGACCCCAGACTGAAGGCTGCACTGCTGGATTCCTTACTTTTGAGGTTTTAGGACTTGGGCTGGCTTCCTTGATCCTCAGCCTAGCAGACGGCTTATTGTGGGGCTTTGGGTTGTGATCGTGAGTCAATTCTCCTTAATAAACTC